>NW_012028137.1:3175-3845 GCF_000956235.1 Wasmannia auropunctata
TGTCTCTCGCCCGATCTGGGGGCGTAGAGTGGCCATCCCCTTTATCCTCGCCTTAGCTTGTTCGCACCGGAATCTGGAATGAAGCTCGGCAGCTTAATTGCTCTTAAATGGTGTAAAGGAACGCGGACTCAAATACAACCTGTATACGTGGCTTCTCCGTCCTTGTGGTCCTCTTCTTGTTGCTGCTGCGACGTCGGTGAGACGGATGAAATCATACAAAGTCTCCGGGAGCCGCCGATACGCTAAGTTAAATAATCGAGATCGCTACGGACTAAAAGTGATTACGAACGGTACTCGGTATTCGGGCGCGGGAGCCACGCAACGTAGTCCCGCGGCCCGCACCACGCGTCCGCCTCCGAAAATCGGAAGGACACAGGACTCGAAGCCACCGCCCGCGGTCGGGTCCGCAGATCCCTTGTGACGGACGGTCCAAAAAGGGACGTCCCGTCACAAATGATATTTATAATATTAATATTATTCAAAATATGCACAAAAGATATACATACCTTGAAATGTAGCTTTCAGCATTACAACCGCGATGGGATAGGTTTTTTTTCTTCGCTGATGGCTGGCCCTCTCTCGCAGAAATTTCCGATTCAGCTTGCGTATTTTCGTTCTCCTTGGGCGCTACCAGTATAGCTCGCGCTCCGTAGGCGGTAGTAAAACTGAC
>NW_012028138.1:0-1752 GCF_000956235.1 Wasmannia auropunctata
AGACGTGTGCTCTTCCGATCTAAAATTACGTTTCCTTACTTAGGTCGTAAGTGTATTACTTATATGAAAGATTTGATATCAATAAAAGGCGCCAAGCCCATAAAAATTACGTTTCTTTACTTTAGTCATAAGTACAAATTATAATCTCATAATTATATATTTTCTAAGAAAGTATGAAATCCTTAAATTGTACTAATTACAGAGAGAATATGAAAAGAATATCATATAAGTCTTAGGTGTCTACATTACCTACAAAATAAACTGTTGTACTACTTTTAAAAATATAACCCTAGGTGAGATAGTATTTTTAAATTTAAAAAAGTTAAACTCAAGTAATACGTATCTTTTAATTCATTTAAAACTTTTTCTATTGCAATTTAAGTGGAATTAGTTATTTTATATCTTTAAATATTTATTTATTACAAAATTGCGTTACACAATCTAAGTGTCATCACTAAGAAGTAAAGAGTTAACAGTACAAAATTAAAAAAATCTATTTTTATAATTTTTTTCATGTTAAAACACTTGGCGCTGCTAGACCGAATAAGGAAATTAATGAAATAAATTAGAAATAATAATGAAAATCGATTAAAATTGTACACATTAAATGAAAATGTAACAATTATTATTATATTATCTTATTATGTTAATTTATTATATTAAATAATGTACAGTTATTAATAAATTTAAAAATATAACGTTGTAAAAACGTTGTCATATATATTAATTTATCATTATATTAAATAATGTAAAACTATAAGTTATTAAACTTAAAAATATAACGTTGTAAAAACGTCATCATATATTAAAACCTAAAAAATTACGGAAAGATCCACAGTAGCTATTATAGGCGGGTTCTGCTCCGGGAGCTTCGAGGGGGGGTGAGGGGCAGGGGGGTCCGCGGGGAGGGGGTCCGCGGGGGAAGCCGCGGGGAGGGGGAAACCGCTCAGAACGTTCACGGTCTGATGCGGGGTCCGCGGGGAGGGGGAAGCCGCGGAAAGCCGCTCGATCAGCTGGCCTGACCGCGGGGTGCGGGATGCGCGGGGTGCGGGATGCGCGGGGGCGGGGGAACCGCGTTGTGGGTGCGGGATGCGCGGGGCGGGGGAACCGCGTTGTGGGTGCGGGATGCGCGGGGCGGGAGAACCGCGTTGTGGGTGCGGGATGCGCGGGGACGGGGGAACCGCGTCGTAGATGCGGGGTCCGCGGGGAAGAGGGAACCGCGTAGTAGATGCGGGATCCGCGGGGAAGAGGGAACCGCGTCGTAGATGCGGGATCCGCGGGGAAAGGGGAACCGCGCTCGCGTTCGCGCTCGCGCTTGCCGCCGCTGCCGCCGCCGCCGCCGCTACCGCCGCCGCCGCCGCCGCCGCTCGCGTTCGCCGCCGCGTTCGCCGCCGCTCGCGTTCGCCGCCGCGTTCGCCGCCGCTTGCGTTCGCCGCCGCGTTCGCGCTCGCCGCGCTCGCCACCGTTGCGCACGGGCCCCACCCCACGCTTATCGCTCGCGGTCCCACCCGCACGTACGCGAAGAGGAATAAGGAAGAGTAAAGGGAAAATAATAATTATTAATATAATAGAGAAGAAATGTTATATTTTACCGAAGAATATAGTTAATGAAGATACTAGCCGCAGGGTCGCGAAAGGGGGTTCCAGCGCAGGCCCCGATGCAATTTCTTTCTCTCTGCCTCCCGCGGTATCTCTGTCCCACCCGTGATTCTCGCGCGATGTAATTCGATGAAGAGATAAGGAACAAAAAAA
>NW_012028138.1:8135-8810 GCF_000956235.1 Wasmannia auropunctata
GAAAGTCGATTCAAGAAACGCATCATCGCGCTGAATAGAAAAGACTCGAACATGCCGAAAAAGAAAAGTCTCGAAAAGCAGCAGCTGATCGAGGAACTGCACGCTCCCGCGAGAAGAAATTTTCCACGAAGACGCGTCATAGTTTGTGGATACGATGACCTGTGGCAGGCGGATGTGGTCGAGATGCGTCCTTATACGCGATTCAACAGAGGTTACCACTACATTCTCACCGTTATCGATGTGCTGAGTAAGCATGCATGGGCCATACCTCTCAAGGCCAAGAGCGGAAGTGATGTTGTATCCGCCTGCAATTTCGCAGACGGATACGACGATTGTCGCGGAGGAAGGAGACCTGAGGACGTCCGTGGCGGAGCGGGCGCTCGAGGTGGTCCGAAAATGGATGGAGAAGCGAGAGGCGGAAGAGCGCCGCCCGACGGCTGTTCCGGAGGTCGCAGCGGAGGAAGAGGTTGAGCTAGACAGCCCTAGCTTCGAGCCAATGACACCACCACTTCCCATGGAGGAGAACGTCGTGGAAGAGTAAAAGAGAGATATTATGATTCATTTTGATCAGATCGTTAATTTTATAGTTTGATTTATTTTAGATTGGTTTCCACTTGGAAGTGCATCATAAGAATTAGACATTGATATCGTTTTCATTTTAACAAATAAGGCGTT
>NW_012028139.1:0-474 GCF_000956235.1 Wasmannia auropunctata
GCTCCCACGCGAGATAGGCATCCACCGTAAGGGCATACCTAGCCAGATCATAAAGTTCATCTCTAGCATTATCATTATTAGGCTCCATCTGTATTTTATTTTTTCTGCACTAGTCCTAGCCACAAAGTTTCTCCGAAATTGTCCACAGGTACACTAATCAATTGCATATCGTAATAGATCTTCTTCCAAACGCTTTCATTTTTTTTAACAAATCGATAACCCAATAATGAACGATTACATACCATCAGCGTCTTTACCCACAACAACTCACGCAGCGTCACTATTCCGATCTCTCTGCGAAAATGATACGTCGCAACATTCCATCGCACATTCTCCTTTAGAACACGACCAGAAAAGCGACTCGATGGCAAAACTTCATAGCAAAGAAAGTCTTCCTCTTTATTTTTTACACAAACTCCCCTATTGTTTCTCCGGGCGTAGGAATCCATCGCGCGTCATAATATATTTTATTCC
>NW_012028139.1:12376-14073 GCF_000956235.1 Wasmannia auropunctata
ATATATATATATATATAATATATATAGGTACTTATATACATATATGCCGTACCGACACAAGCGCGCGCGGTGCGTATGCCGTTTTTACGGCGTAACGCCTGTACCTACTAAGGCTACCCGTTATATGGAACACTTTCGCTCGAGCGCTCCAAAATAGTAACTTTTTTGCGAGTGCCCTTTTTGCGCTCAAAGCAATAATTGTTTAAACAATCCGCCAGAAGGCCTATTTTCTCGTAAGAGAAAAAGGTTTCAACATGTAATAAATAGGCCGAATTTAGGCCAGAAAAGCAGACCTAGTCTCTCACAGGACACATACATCGTGGATTGCGATAAGACTGTAGAGCAGTACAAAATCTTTTGGGAGAGTCTTATCGAGGAACATCGCCAAGCTGTCGTCGACGATTACTTCCCATCCTGGCCTAGCCGAGGGTTCCGTCGCTCCGACGCGGAAAGTAACAAGGCCACGCAGAGTGATCTCGTCGAAGCCACGACCGCAGAGTTCAGCGAAGGAAATCATCCTTTCAGCGCCGAATCACGAGGAGGCCACAACCAAAGAGTGAAAGTTAATTCCACTCACCTTAGAGCCAGCGATTCTCACTCGACCTCCACGCCTGGTACTCCACGCAAGGGATCCTAGACGTTGGCGACCAACCACGCCACGTTGGACAACGGACAGACTGTCTCCGTATCTTGACTCTCTTTGGATCACTTTCGTCCTAGAAGCTAAACCGGAAATCAAATAAATATAAATAAAATAATAAAATAAATTATATTTTCTTTTAATTTTTCGATGCCTGTCGTAGGGAAAACTTATTTAAAAAAATTTATTTTATTATAATTTATTTATTTTATTTAATTATTTATATATTTTTTTATTTTGATCTAGTTTTTGGGTCAAAAGTGATTCAAAGGGAGTCAATATGTTTGAATAATTTACCGAAAAATAAAAAAAAAATTTATCTTATTATAACTTATTTATTTTATTATTTTATTATCTATTTATATTTATTTTAAGATAAACTTCCGAAAACGGCCCATCTCCGATTTCAATGAAACTTTGTCGAAAGCTTTAATTTGGGCTAAAATAAAAGCCCTTAAAAGGATTTTCAGCGACTCCTATGAAAAAGCCATTTTTTAAGATCAAATGATAAAAATGTAATAGATAAATTTTCAATCAGGGGATCATCTTCATTGGCCTTGACTTTGACATATGCTATCAAGGTCACGGCTCTAAGTGATCTTCAAAAGGTTTTAGCCATTATTTTAAGTTATCAACAAAAAATGTTTCATAAATAAAACCAAAACACAATTTTTATCGTATATTATATCTCGCCACGCGTGCAAAGTCAAAAACTCGTATGAAACAGTACTCGTACAATTATAGATCTCGGTTCGCAACAATAATTAAATGTATATGTATTTATGTATATTAGGTTTGCTGGAAATAAAGTATGTCTCAGAGACGTCTCTCAAAGATTTGCCGTATGTTCTGCAACAACTTTTAGGCAAAATGAACGAGTGTAAAATTTTTTAATTGATATAGCTCCAAATATAATCAAGTTTTCTGAGAATAAGGAACTTCACTCTGCAACCGAATTCTTACAAGTATGTTGATACAATGTTATATTATATTAATTTATATATTATGTCATTTAAAGCATGAAACAATATATGTAACTTTAAGATTGCAGATTTTC
>NW_012028140.1:0-545 GCF_000956235.1 Wasmannia auropunctata
CGAGGATGTTTACGAGACGATGAAACGTGATATCGATCGATTCGACACGAGCGATTATCCCATAGACAACGCGTACGGTACGCCTCGCGCGAATAAAAAAGTGCCGGGTTTGATGAAGGACGAGAATAATGGCGCGATAATGATGGAATTCGTCGGGCTCAGGGCGAAGATGTACGCGGTGAGGGTGGACGGTATGAGGGACACCAAAAAGATCAAGGGGGTCAAGAGTAACGTCGTAGCGCGGACGATAACGTTCGACGATTACACGCGATGCCTGAATGAACATATCGAAATGACTCGTAGTCAGTCGTGCATACGATCGAGGCTGCACGAGGTATACACGGTGTCCGAAACAAAAATCGCTCTGAGTCCGTATGACAACAAACGGCACATCGTACCGAATTCGACGGAGACACTACCGTGGGGACATTATCGGATACCGATGTAATGTATATATGCTTATGTATTATATCTAAGTGTGTATGCATCGAATGATACACGTATGTATGCGCGGCGTATGCATCAAATGTATCACAGTATTATAA
>NW_012028140.1:12904-13280 GCF_000956235.1 Wasmannia auropunctata
TGAGACTGGAATTCGAGACCAAGGAGAACGTGCCGTTGGGCACCACCGCGTATTGCCTCATCATACACGATCGCGTGGTTCAGTACAACCCGTTGACCAACGTTGTTCGCAAGATCACCTGAGCGCATCCTCCTTCCCCCACCCACCACCACCACCACCACCACCACCACCACCACCACCACCACCACCAATACAGTTTTTGTATGATATAAACGATTGAATCATCGAAGAGCGGTTTACTTCCTCTCGGCGACGACGGTCATGTCCGTGCCAACGTTCGTGGACCTGCAAGGTTTCCTCGTTGAAAAGAGATTCGTCGCGAAAGAAGTGGCGATGCTGAAAAGGGGCACGGTTCTCTCGCACTACATTTTCGAGA
>NW_012028141.1:0-651 GCF_000956235.1 Wasmannia auropunctata
ATCATCGGTTCTTTTATCAAATACAGGGCCAACTGAATATAACGCAGCGTGATTATTGCATTTTTGCTGTGTGGACGTCGAAAGACATGAAAACAGTACGTGTTAATAGAGACAACAATTTTTGGAAAAATAAAATGTTGCCTTTTTTAACACGTTTTTATATCGAATGCATGCTTCCAGAAATTTTGGATAGTCGCCATAATAGGCATATGCCTATTAGGAATCCAAGATACATTGCAGAAGCAATGGAAGAAGCAGAAAAAAGCAAAAATAGTCGAAAAAATATTCGACAAAATGGAATAGAAAACGAAAATGTCATCCAAGAAAAAAAATTTAAAGTAGACATTTTGTCGACAGAAACATCAACCGATGCTGTGGTTGCTTTAAATGAGGAAAATGATGATTGCGTTTTCGTAAGTACAAATGATATGACTGAAGTCGACAAGGCAAGAATTAGAAAAACTCTGGATGATGTTATTCCTCCTCTCTCCTTAGTGAAGGATAACGTCTTGCCTGTAGACAGTCTATTAAACGATGAATCGTTAGATCGATTTTTACGCGTTATAAGAGAAACTTCTTCTTTTGAAACGCAAAGTGTACAATATCTAGAGTTTCCTGCCATTATTGTACCGAGTGACAGTGACAAAAGCA
>NW_012028141.1:8116-8833 GCF_000956235.1 Wasmannia auropunctata
CCTAACCATTGGAGATTCGTCCCGCTACCCAACATCACAGATATACTGGACCAGCTGGGAAGCGCGAAATATTTCTCGACGCTTGACCTAGCCTCCGGGTATCACCAAATAGCGATGAGCGAAACTGACAAATGCAAGACGGCATTCTCAGCACCGTACGGGCATTACGAGTTTAACCGAATGCCGTTCGGGTTAAAAAACGCACCGGCCACGTTCCAACGGCTAATGAACTCGGTGCTCGCGGGCATTCAGGGAATCAGATGCCTTGTTTATTTAGACGATATAGTCATTTATGGCTCTAGTCTACAGGAGCATAACCGCCGACTCATAGAGGTACTTAGTAGACTGCGCGAGAATAATCTGAAATTACAACCAAATAAATGTGAATTTCTTCGCAAAGAAGTAACCTACCTAGGGCATATAATCACGGAAGGGGGGATAAAACCTGACCCCGAAAAGCTTAGGGCCGTGAAAGAATTTCCGGTACCTAAGAAGGTCAAGGATATACAATCCTTCCTAGGTCTAGCCGGTTATTACCGCAGATTCATGGAGAATTTCTCAAAGATTGCAAAACCGCTTACAAAGCTAACAAAAAAGAATACACCTTTTGTCTGGACCAAAGAGCAGCAACGCGCATTTGACACGTTAAGAGAAAAATTAATTACGGCACCGGTCTTGAATTACCCGGATTTCTCACAACAATTCACGGTCACTACC
>NW_012028142.1:0-13559 GCF_000956235.1 Wasmannia auropunctata
TATTTGTACAAAATAATAACTATTCTCTTAAGCATCGACGTCTAATGCAACGTACGTTTACTGGAAAGCCTCTGGACAAACGTCATTGACCGAGTAATTCTTCATAAAAGTGGTAATCGCGTTTCTTATATTCCAGTCCGCGTCCTGAAGATACTTGTAGCAATACTGAATGTTCATCGTGGCGAACTCGCGTAAAAATCTAAGCAGTTACATAGTTATTTGTACAAAATAATAACTATTCTCTTAAGTATCGACGTCTAATGCAACGTACGTTTACTGGAAAGCCTCTGGACAAACGTCATTGACCGAGTAATTCTTCACAAAAGTTGTAATCGCGTTTCTTATATTCCAGTCCGCGTCCTGAAGATACTTGTAGCAATACCGAATGTTCATCGTGGCGAGCTCGCGTAAAAATCTAAGCTGTTACATAGTTATTTGTACAAAATAATAACTATTCTTTTAAGTATCGACGTCTAATGCAACGTACGTTTACTGAAAGGCCTCTGGACAAACGTCATTGACCGAGTAATTCTTCATAAAAGTGGTAATCGCGTTTCTTATATTCCAGTCCGCGTCCTGAAGATACTTGTAGCAATACCGAATGTTCATCGTGGTGAGCTCGCGTAAAAATCTAAGCAGCTGTTCCTTCTCCGTCACGCTGAGTACCGTAAACTTGGGCACGGGTCTTGGGTCGATTTTCACTTCGCTAGCCGCAACGGCGGGTGTACCGTCGATGTAATACTGATCGTTAACGATGCAATATTCATTGTCTTCCTTTCGTATGATGATGAAGGTTCGGTTGAACAGCATGGGCGGACAGGAGGCCGGCAGCCGATACGAGAACAGACCCTGCACGGAAATGACCACGTAATTGTCCTCCTCGCTCAACAGGTCGACGTGAAACGTCTTGAAGTTGTGCGCCGTCGGCGGCTGCCGCCGCAGGGCGGTGATGATCTTCTCGGGTCCCCAGAACAGGGACTCCTGACACTTGGCGTAATCGACGAACTTCAACAGATTTCTGTTCGTGGAGAACGTCTTGACGATCTCCTTGTGCGCGTGATTCGTTATGCCGCCCAACGTCATGGAGTAGAACGCGTTCTTGTCGTACAGGCCGTTCATGACGATTCTATCCTCCTGGTCGTACAGCGTGAAGAAGTGCTTGACGAACTGCCGGATCAGGGGGATCCTCGTGCCGTTGCCGAGATAGTTGCTCTGTATACACGGCACGAATTTCTGCTCCATCCCTATAACGACCCCGTCCAACGTCTGCAGATGCGGGAAGAAGTTCTTCACCGCCTGTATGTAGTCCTGGGAATTGGCGTACCTGGCGCACAGCGGATTCCCGTCCAGCCAGAGCTCGCTTATCTTGTACTCGCAGAAGTAGCGCAGGTATTCCACGTCCAGGATCTGATTGTGCCGCAGGTCCAGCTTGGTCAGGTGATAATTGAAGAACTTGTCGTAGAGGATGATGGCCGTGAGCCGGTTGTACCGCAGGCTCAGCTCGCGCACCGGCAGCCGCGAGTTGGCCTCGCGGCTCCCGCCCATGATGCCCGTCCTGCTGCAGCGCAGCACCAGATCGAAGATATGCGGTATCGAGATGGGACAGAATATCGAGCCCAGCGCCCGCTCGTTCTCGAAGTCGTCCAGATTGAACGTCTTCTTCACCGGCTCGTACCGGGCGTACAGGGCCTCCGCTATGATCTTGCTCGTGTTCACCCGCAGCTCCTGCGCGCCGAGGTAACCCAGCACGATGTCGATGCGCAGCTCCTGGCCGCCGGGCAGCGTCACGGACATATCCAGACTCACGAGGGTCTCCACGGCGTTGCTGGCGCACTTGGCGAGGAACGCGGTCTTGCCCTTGTCCTCGACGGTGTACATGATCGGCACCAGGAGCGCCGGCTGGCAGGTGGTCACGACGGCGCGCAGGACGTCGGCGCGCCTGTACCGGGCGCCGTCGAAGATGATGAACTTGTGCCAGAGGTCATCGCGACTCGCGAGCGCCTTCTCGTGGCTGTCGAAGGACGGCTTGAGGTACGTGATCCGGTGCGGCTCCCACGGCGGTTGGACGCTCGTCGTCGGCGACGTTGTCGTTGTCGTTGACGTCGGCGATGCCATTGTTTATTGTTTACGAGAAACAGCGGCGGCTCCTCCTAACCTCTCCGCACCACCACGACTTAACGCCTAATTTATATAATAATAATAATAATAATAATAATAATAATAATACAACGGATATCACAATTGTCCGTCGATAATAAATATTGTATGATATACTAAATAAATATTTTTTTTTACATACTTGATATTTTTCTCGATTTTAGTAGACCGGTGTAAATCTTTTCTCTTGTTTACAAATGTCCACATTCAAGTTAGGTTAGGTCAGACTGTGCACATTAAGGTTAGAATTGGACGTGCGAACGATGTGAAGTTTGACGGTCTCGAATTTATCGATATACCTACACGCCGCTCTCGGAACGTGACTCACTTCACGACTGTGTTGCTTCCTGCGGTAATTGACGTATATGGTTAGGAATTGTGTTGAGACTTGAGAGCATTATACAACAAAATACATTTCACGACTGCGGAAGGAATATAAGGTGAGGAATCAAGACTTCGTTTAATTTCTTATTTGACTTGTTTCGAGGTTAAAGTAATTTTCTGTCAGTGCTGTACTTATAAATGTGAAGCATGTAAAGTGTGTTTTGTCCATATATTCAACATTGTTCTTTTTTTAACGAATGATGAACAAAATAATTTATCCACTTTTACCGAGAAGGAAGTTGATTTACAATAAGGAATCAAGACTCTGTCCAATTTCTTATTTGACTTGTTTCGAGGTTAAAGTAATTTTCTGTCAGTGCTGTACTTATAAATGTGAAGCATGTAAAGTGTGTTTTGTCCATATATTCAACATTGTTCTTTTTTTTAACGAATGATGAATAAAATAATCTATCCACTTTTGCCGAGAAGGAAGTTGATTTACAATAAGAAATCAAGATTCTGTCCAATTTCTTATTTGAGTTGTTTCGAGGTTAAAATAATTTTCTGTCAGTGATGTACTTATAAATGTGAAGCATATAAAGTGTGTTTTGTACATATATATTTAACATTGTTCTTTTTTTAACGAATGCAATAAAATAATTTATCTACTTTTGCCAAGAAGGAAGTTGATTTACAATATATATACCTAACCATACACATCCATCTCTCAATAGCTAATATCTGTAGCAACTAATTAATGTACCTAAATTACCGCTTTACTTTCACCAATTTTCCTTTATTAATTTGATCTTTTTAACTCAGCCTTTAACTTCCCATCACTCTATCTTGTTTATATTAATTATCGCATTACATGTAATATAATTATACACCTATTAAGATAAAAATCAAATGCAGTCGATGCGACACTTACAAGCTTTCTTTCTCAAATATTTCCAGAATACCATTCAGTGGTCCTTATTCACAGGAGACATTGTGATAATCGAGGATGTCGAAGGTGTTGGACGAGGAACTGAAGCAGGCCTTCTCGAAGCTGCACGAGAAGATGGTGGACACTAAGCAGAAGTTGAAGTTGGCCGATATGCAAATCGACAAGTTGCGGCGTACGAAGCAACGGGCGGAGCTCACCACGAAGGAGATCGGCAGCTTGCCCGACGACACGAGGATGTACGAGTCCGTCGGCCGGATGTTCCTCCTAGATAACATGAGCAACATTAAGGACAATCTGGACAGTAGGATAAAGACGTCCGACGAGAAGATTAAGACGCTAGAGAATAACAAAACGTACCTGCAGCGGAGTTTGAAGGAGAGCGAGAATGAAATCAGAGAGATGATTCAGCAGAAGCAGAGCAAGGAGACGTCGGGCTAAGACTTATGTGTCGAGATGCTACTTTAATGGTTTTCTTTTATTGATCTCTTTGGAACCTTTTGGATTATTATTTGAGATATGTATCTGTAAATATACAGTATCATGAAAAATCTGTCATCTGTTGGCTTAACGTCGCGCTTCACATGCATTTTTGTAATTGTGACATTTTTTTTTGTATACCGTACGTGGAATGAAATTATTGTCAATAAACTTCACTTTGTGAGAGTTAAACTCGATTATCTTTAATTATATATAAAATTGTATATGAGAGAAATACAAGGAACGATATTGTATGTATTTATAAGACAATAATGATTATAATTAAATAAACATTTTGATTTTGTAGCTTGAAAGGTGTTGAGAGAGAAATTGTTTCCTTATATTTTGCATTTTAACTCTCTGCCGTTTATTATTTTTGATGTATAAATTAAAATATATTTCACATATTATTGAAAAAATTTTTTTGGTATGTACTTTGTTTAATTGTGGTGAATTAATATCTATCGATATTATAAAAAAATCGAAGAAATTACAGACGATTGGTAATTATCAATAACTAATTATTTATCTAAAATGACGCAGATAATTAAATAACATATAATTGTAATGACATTGTAATTAACATTAAAACATAAAAATCAACATTAATCAACATTAAAACAAAAATTTTTTCAAAAATTGACAATTGATTTTCGATAAAGAATTTACTATTGATGGTAAAATTATCTTTAATTGGAATATGGCGACATCTATTTTCATTTATAATAACCTTTGAATGTGTGTGTATGTATGTATGTAGAAGACTGAAGACTGAAGAGGCGGCCGGCGACATAACCTTCCTTCACCAAAGTTAAATTTCGATCAATTTCGATCCGCGCAATGTCGACGTTAATATTAAGATCTATTGTGTCATTAAATAGGAGTACTCATAATGTTTTTACAAAGGTAAAATCTTTTGTGAAAGGCCTGTTATTCGTTAATATTCTAAGACAACGATAGTATTTTATATGGATCTTATGTCACTTATGGTTATGTTTTTTTGAAAATAATTTTATATTCGGCGCGCAGTTTGCTTTAACTGGAAATTATTATATAAGATTCATGTGCAAAAATATAATTATTATAAAATAATATAAAAATATTATTAATCATCAAGGTTCGCTTTAGATCGTAGGTATTTGATGTTCTAACGTTGCTCTTTTGATTTTATTTTTCTACAGCTTTAAGCTAATAACTTAATATATACATATTTTTTATGCAGCTTTCTTGAGCTTTCTTTTAATTAATAGTTTTTGTTTATTCAGTTTAGGTATTTGAACACGTCAAATGCGATGAGTCAACAGTCCAGCTTGCCCAAGCAATCCGCAAAAGTAAAGAGGAATTCGCCAATTACATGGAAAAGCTTAACAATCTCTGGTGTCGTCGGCGCCGGCCTTCTGTGGTACGTGCACCATCTTAAAGAGGAAAAGGACAAGACCTTGGCGCGGGAGAGGAGACAGCAGTTGGGCAAGGCTAAGATCGGCGGCAAGTTCGAGCTGGTGAATACGGAGGGGAAAACGGTGAAGTCTGACGATTTCTTGGGCCGGTGGATGTTGATATACTTTGGATTTACGCACTGCCCGGACGTCTGCCCCGACGAGATCGAGAAGATGACGAACGTGGTGAACACTCTCGGTGAGTGGTTGGATTTGGAGTCGATCGGAACAATTAAGGCGGATCTACAGTGTGCTCTGCCTTGTTCCTTTTTTTTCTCTGCGACCGTTTTGTCGACAATTGTATTTCTTGTCATGTGTTTCCTGCCTCTTCTGAAGTTCGTCAACATATATCTTGAAAATGAAGGATCAGGATATTCAGGATGTAAGAGGCAAAAAGGAAAGAGTGATAAAAATTGGTAAAAAATAAGAAGAGATCACGTTGTAGATCAGGTTTTAAAGCTGGATCTACAATGTGCTCTTTGCTTCCTGCTTTTTGCTTACCTTTTGTCTTTTTTTTCTCTTTGCGACCATTTTATTGACAATTGTGTTTCTTGTCATGTGTTTCCTGTCTCTTCTGAAGTTCGAGAACATTCATCTTGAAAATGAAGGATTAGAAATGTAAATAGAAAAAAAACCAAATTGTTTTTTTGTAGGAAAAAAAACATAAGCCTCGTTTTTTTCTTAAAATTTTGTTTTTTTAGCTATCTATTTAATATCTATATTTTGCTTAATATAAGCTAATTTTTCATGATTTTTTTATTTTATACATACATAGTAGATTTAAATTATCATCGTTTTAACCTTTACGCAGAACGAGAAAGCCAATATATTGATTCTGAAACATATTTTGAAGCAAGGACTTCAATGAATAATTATGATAAATTTTACTCAAGGAAAAGCTGTTTAGAAAAAGAATTAAAAAGATTCTCCTTTTGTAAAAGTTAAATGTAGATCACATTAAAATTAATTATAAAATTATATAATTACTATTTACAATTAATTAGTCGTGCTATCGGAATTAGAAAAAAAACCAAATTTGTATTTTTTCAATTAAATAAAACACGTTTTTTTCTAATGTTTTTTCTATCAGAAAAGAAAAACGTTTTTTTTACATCTCTAATCAGGATATAAGAGACAAAAAGGCAAGAGTGGTAAAAATTGGTAAAAAATAAGAAAAGAACAAAGAGCATGTTGTAGATCAGGCTTTAAGAGCCTATCCAGACAAACTTGCATAATTACATGCATAAAGAAAATTATCCAATCGCATTTCTATTACAAGAACGAACGTAAAATGCAATTGGATAATTTTCTTTATATACATGGTTATGCAGCTATGCAAGTTTATCTGGACAGGCCCTTAAGGTACAATGTGATCTTTGCTTTTGTTTTTTTTCCTCTTTGTGATCGTTTTATCGACAATCTTTCTTTTCGTTTTTTGTCATTTGTTTTACTGTCTCTTCCGAAGTTCGTTCAATTTTTATTCTGGGCGAAAATGAAGGATCAGGATATAAAATATGGTTAAAAGTGATTAAAAAAAAAACAAGAAACAGGAAGTAAGGAGCACAATGTAGATTAGGCTTTAAGAAGTACTTATCCTTGCAGTCTTGTATCTGATAGATCGAATACATTATTTTTATGTTTTTCGCAGAGAAAGAGCACAATTTCAAGATACAACCGATTTTCATATCGGTGGATCCGGACAGAGATACGCCCACCGTCGTCGGCAAGTATCTCAAGGAATTCTCCGACAAGATCATTGGCCTTACTGGCAACAATGAACAAGTCGGACAGACGTGCAAGGCGTACAGAGTTTACTACAGCAACGGCCCGAAAGACCAGGATAACGACTATATCGTTAGTATACCGTGAATTAGGAGCGATTAAAGGGGTTACGCCACCTTTGAGGTTTTAGAACAGTACCTAAAGTTTGGGATTTTTTTGTGGGTAAATGGATAACTTTATTTAAAATCTGTTTAGAAGACATTATTGTACATGTACAAGAAACTAAAAAAATATTTTTTTATTTTTCTTATGTCCAAATTGGCGGCGCACTACACTTGCAAAATCCCTTTTTTTTTCTCGGCGTACAGGATTCCAGGTACAGGTTTGACCTTGAACAAAACACAATGAATTTTCATTATCTACATATTAAAGACTAATGAAGTACGTAGGGGTTTTTAAAAATATTGATTTTTTTCAAAATGGCAGCTATTTTAAGAAAGACTTGTACTGACGAAAAACACACATTTTTCGTTAAATAGCCATTTTGAGAAAAATCAATATTTTAGAAAACCCCTATGTACTTCATTAGTCTTTAATATGTAGATAATGAAAATTTTTTGTATTTTGTTCAAGGTCAAACCGTGTGCCTGGAATCTTGTACACCAATTTGAAGACGCAGAAAGAAAGGATTCCGCAAGTAGGCCAGTGCGCCATTTTGGACACAAAAAAATATATAAAATATTTTTTTGCTTTTTTATGTACATACAATAATGTCCTTTAAATAGATTTTTAATGAAGTTATCTATTTACTCACAAAAAGATCCTAAACTTAGGATCTTTTTTAAGGCCTCAAAGGTGGCCTAACTCCTTAATAATCCTGCAGGATTACACAAGACGATTTAGTGATCGTCGATTCTGCGGCGACGCCGCATTTTTTTTTTCCAGGTGGATCACACTATCATTATATACTTGATAGACCCGGAGGGCTTGTTCGTGGATTACTACGGACAAACGCATGACGTAAATAAGATTGTGACCAGCATTCTTATAAACAAGTTGAAGTACGAACAATTGAAGGACGATTCCTCGTCCTGGCTGCCGTCATTGCCGATGAAGGGAGTGTTATGAGCGTTGCGACATTCCTGTGTGTACAGACAATTTGTAAGTCAGTATTGTGCTGTAAGAAAAATTTGCTGATGTAGTACATTAATATTAATTACATTTATAAATGTATATGTAAGATATAGATAATATTTATTTTTCACAACGATGCACTATACGATGTGAATATACAAAAGAAATTGATTTTTTTTTATGGGAACTAAAGGCTACAGAACTGTACATAAGCTGGAAAATAAAAGATTTATTGTTATATTCGTCCATTTTTTTTACTTTAATTTATCATAATTTATACATTAAATTGATTTGCGTGTAAGTTGTACATCAAATATTTGCCGATCTTAATACAAATATATATATATATATATACACATTTACATACACGTAGTGAGAGAGCTTCGAGGTAAAATGTTCAATCGAACGTTTATTTTCGGAACGAAACGCTCTTATCTTAAAAATTGATAACACTCTTCATCGATAGGCAGATGCGCTATCGACGCTTTCCTTAACAAGAAATTTGCAAACATTTATTATCTCATATACATATTTGTTTTTAAACATGTTTACAGTAGTCTTAAAAACTAGGATTTATTGAACAAGATATTCAATGATATTGTTGCACGGTTTACAAAATTAGCAATACTGATACTCTTTTACGCGACATTCACGACAAATGGTGAATGTAGAGGAAATGCGGTATCCTGAATCTATTTCGCCATATAATATATGTAAAAGTATATCTTTCATAGCATTTAAATGAGGTATCTGTAAAAGCGTCCTAATGTTTACGCGATGTTCGTACAACGTATGTGTAGTTGCAAATCGGATTGCCGATAACAGGCTTTTGCGATGCGCGGCGATATCGGCCGCATCAAGGTTTAACAAGCAGCTTTCATTTATTTATACTATGTGCGCATAGAAATTGTCGGCGAGCTTTCACAGCAGTTCGCGGCGTTTCCGCGATGCCCTGTTTAAAAGATCCGATAGAACTTAGATAAGAAGAAATCTATGCAATTCTATCGTGTTTTTGGTTCATAAATATGTTATCTTTTTTTGTTCTATTTAGTTATAACTTAAAAGTCATCTTTAAGTAATGTTTATCTCTGACCATATATATTTAGTCAAAATTGAATATTATCGTACAATGTTTTCAGTTAATGTATGATTAATTCTTATGTAATATTTTAATTTTAAAGATTTTGTGCCTTTCATATACAAGTAATTTCAAAAAATATTTCTTACAAATATAAAAGAATATGTAACAAATTATAATTTTTAGTTTGGATTGGATATAACTCGATAAATTATACATACGATAAATTACAATTGTTAAAAAAACATACGCACGCAAAGAAAGGATTAACCAATGCAGCTGAAATATAACCGTAGCTAATGTGTGTCTTTAAAATAGGGACAGCTAATATTGTTACTGCAAAGCTAAATTTATTAGTTGTTAAAATTTAGGCGATATTAGGTAAAAAATATTTGCTGCTAGAATCAAATGACGTTTAGCTAATTCTCTTGAGGAATATGCAGCAAAATTTTTAAATTTTTCAGCAAAATCATTCTTTCCATGTGCCGCTTTCTTAGCCGATCCTGTTAAAGTACACTTTTATTTTAGTTAATAAAATTGTATCTCACAACAAATATATTTTATCTTTAATAGTTAACTTTTAGCAATGACACACGGAAAGAACAATTTCGTTGAAAGATCTAAAAATTTTGCTAAAAACAGATCTGAAAATAATTTTTTGTTAAATCATCAAAATAATTTGTTGGAATGTTAAAATTGATAAGTATTGCTATAAAACATTTTAATATTCTAGCAATTATTTTGACTTTCGCACAAAATTATTTTGATTATTGAACAAAAATTATTTTCAGATCTGGATTCAGCAAAATTGTTCTTTCCATGCAGCAAAGTTTGAACTAACAACTGATAGTTAGCTGATAATGCTGAGTCATTTTTTTTGCGTGCAGATTTGTATTTAGTTTTTAAGTAAGATGTACTATTTAAAAGACGATAGAAATAGAAACTTCTCTATAGTAGTAAAAAACGTGGATCCGATTGAAACGATATAAGTTTACTATAAAATTAGGTAAAATCTCAATAAATTAATTAGAGATAAAGAGCTATGAGCCAAACGAACGTTTATGTTTGTATTTTTTTAAATAAATTTTTGTATAGTTAGGCCGTTATGATGACTGAATATTGTTTTTAAGGCTATGCATTAGTAATTTTGCGTTTTAACATTGAAAATGATCCTATTTGGATCGAAACGTCTGTCTACTATAATTTAATAAATGATTTACTTTTAATTGGAGCATACAACACCCTGCTTTGGCTCATAGCCCTTTATCTCTAATTAATTTATTATTATATATTGAGCTGAAAATTTTCAAGGTATCTCAATAAAGTTTAAATCTACTTTCATCATATCTATCGGATATTTCAAGCAGGGCGGAACCGGACCCAGGTGTGAAGTGGCGGACAGCGTGTCGTATTTCGAAACACATCGAGGTACACGTTTCGACACTTCGCACTCGAAGTTCCACGTTTTCCGATGAATCTCGTAAAAGTACTTACTAAAATATCGAACGTTGTCTGTACATCACCATACACACATAAACTCGCACGAATTAAAATCTACGACACGTACAGCTGCGCGAATTATATACGGTATGTATATAGGTATATCCCTGTAAAAAGACAATACAGCTAAAAGAAAAATACTCAGTCTCTCCGTTTTATGGCTAAGACGCGACCAGAGGAACAAAACGCGCGAAGAAAAAGAGGCCTTTTTTTCCATTGTTTTCTATCTCTCCTTACTCTTTCGAGAATTTATAGCAGGATTTATAAAAAAAAAGCCTCTCCAATTCCAGCCTCCAGTTCCTTTTTGGCGGACGGCACGCGTGTTTTTCGTTTAAACGCGTTTCGTTTGAACGTTTATGAGACCAGGCGACACGCGTCTTTTTTTTTTATTTCCCGTCGTGAAATGCGGTTATCACGGGGGTCCGCGATGCTGCTGCAGATTGTGCAACTCGTATGCGAGGTGACAGCACTCGGAGTCGCTCCAGCGATGCTGATCGCGGATCCGGTCAGCATTCGGTCCCGACGTATCCGACATCTGAGAGAAACAGACAGTCGTTCAGCAGAGAACCATTTTCAGAAAAGTGGAAATAATCATTTCATTCTCTTGAAGGAAAAAATAATTGGATCCTCTATCCTCGCCCGACAGAAGAGCGATTAATAATTAATGTCAATCAATTGTCCATAATTGTCCATTTAGGCGATCCCTACGCGGAGAGAATTTTATTTTATCCTGAATTTACAAATCCTACAAATCATGTTAATCGTGAGACAATACAGTAATTCGACGAATTCTATGTGATTTTCTCTGTTTTTTTTTACTGTGCACTACAATAAATTTGGTTTGTAGTGCATATTTAAAAAATAGTGAAATAATAATGATTTTCAGGGTAAATTTTAAAATTAATAAGAAATAAAGGGCTATGAGCCAAAGCAGGGTGTTATGTGCTCCAAGTAAATGTAACTCTTTAATTAAAATACAGATATAAACAGACGTTTCGATCCAAATAGGATCATTCTCAATGTTAATTAAGCGCAGAATTAATAATACATAATTTGAAAACAATAATCGGTCATCTTTAACGGTCTAACTATAATATATAAATTGAAAATACAAACACATATGGTTGTCTAAAACGGTCAGATAATATAAAAATGTGAGTACTACTTATCGCATAATAGTACTCACATTTTTATGATATCTGACTGTTTTAGACGACCGTATGTGTTTGTATTTTAAATTTATATGGTTAGACCGTTAAAGATGACCGAATATTGTTTTGAAATTATTAATTCTGCGCTTAACATTGAGAATGATCCTATTTGGATCGAATCGTCTGTTTACTATATTTTAGTTAAAGAGCTTACAAAAGAGATTACATTTACTTGCACTGAGAAAAAAATTGTTGATTTAAAAAAATATTATTTCATTCAACTAAATGCGGCGGTCACGGGCTGTCAAGCAAACATTTGTGAATTCAACAAAATACTTGTTAATTCACAAAAATATCATATTAATGATGTATGTTTCATTCAAAAACATATATAATTGAATCAAAGAAAAACTGTCAACAAATTAAACGCATTTAGTTATTTTAACAACTTTTTTTTTCAGTGTGGACATATAACATCCTGCTTTAGCTCATAGCCCTTTATTTCTTATTAGTTTATTATTTATTGAGCTGAAAATTTAAATTTAGTAAATTTTAAAAGAAAATTCTCTTTGTGTATTGTCAATTTTTATTTAAATTATGTTAAATAAATAAATATATTTTTTCAATATATTATTATAAAATATCTCGATCATTATTAGAAAAAAAAGAAACATTACATTTAATTACATAATAATTATATTTAATCATATAAATATTAATCATATTTAATTTTATATTAAATATATACATAAATAGAAATGATGTTAAATTTTCTACAAAATATTTTAATATTTTTTCAATAATAAACTAAATATAAATTTACAAGTGTATGCACTTCTATTTGATCTTTCACGAGATTATTTTATTTTATTTATTTACACAATTATACAGCTACAAATTTTCAAAAATATATATCCTTTATACGTTTCTCCAAATATTTGCGCTTTCAATGTTGACTGTTCTCGTCCCGGCTTTCTCAAATTCGTTCCGCGGACGCGCGATATTGAATGGTACCAGAGGAGCCATGAAAAAAACAGAGAGAGAGAGAGAGAGAGAGAGAGAGAGAGAGAGAGAAAAGAAGGTATTTTATCGGCAACTGGATTACCGCGCGCTTGTGCGGACGCGATACTCACGGATGATACTCGTGGGAGGAGGAGTAAAACGGTATAATACTCACCGAGCAAAAGGAGAGCAGCGATTGATCCGTATACTTGCTGCACAGCGGCGACGTATGATGAGCGTGATGATCCTGCGTCGCCAGCCGCGCCGGCGGCTGGCCGTTACCGGCGATCTCCAGGTAGCCCCGGCTGCTCGCTAAACTACCTCCTCTCGTTCCAACATCTGCAAAATTGTATTGCGGGATTCGGGTCGTGTATACGTTGTTGTGAGCAACGACTCGGAGCGGATTTCGTTCGCATTCAAGTGAACGCTTCCTCTCATTGCTGCAGCAACGCGGTACAATACAGGGTGGACCATTTTAATCCATCCAGTCGAATATCTCGAAAATCAAGCCCGGGAGAGAAAAATTTTTCAGACAAAAGTTTTCGGACTTCGAGGGGGACATAAGATGATAACATTGGTTTGACCCTGAGTGGCGTCGTCAAGGTCAGGACAAGGTCACTTTGAATTTA
>NW_012028142.1:14107-33197 GCF_000956235.1 Wasmannia auropunctata
TGTTGGCCTTTATCAATGTTATGATCCTGAACAACATTCAAAAGGTTTTAGCTAGTGTTTGGACACCTTGGATGATCCTAATGCCGACAGTACTCCAACTTTCAAGCTTCATAACTCAAGATTTATTTCATAAAAAAATATTTTATTTATGTGTTTTGGAAAGTTCTCGAGGCGTGCTATAAGAACATGTAATGAAAAATTGGGGGTTCCATTTAAAAAATTCAAAGTGACCTTGTCCTGACCTTGACGACGCCACTCAGGATCAAACCAATGTTATCATCTTATGTCCCCCTCGAAGTCCGAAAACTTTTGTCTGAAAAATTTTTCTCTCCTGGACTTGATTTTCGAGATATTCGACTGGATGGATTAAAATAGTCCACCCTGTATATCGATCGGTTTCTCTGACTTCGGATTTTAGTCACTTTAAGGGCGCCAAACCGTCGCGACGTCCGACTTCGCTCCCTCATCGCGATGTGCGTCGCGATATATTATTTTCAGCACAGCTATATGGAATATTTTCATCTTAAATGTTTCTAAGGCGATAGAATGCAAGGATCTCACGTGCCACTTTAATGCTAATCGATCACTCTAAATGCGTTGCAGTGAGATTTCACTGTAGCGAATAGTTAAAATGCGCAACCATCCTCTTTGAGATTTTATTTTAATTTAAAGTGAACTTGAGTCACTGCAGTTAACAATGACATTTTAATTGCAGCTGGTAAAGTGACTTTTTTACTCTAATAAATTTTAGATAGAATACACTGTTAAATCTTTAGTGTCAAACTGAACCTTATTTAAGTCGCTACTGCTCTTACTTAATAAATAATTCTTTTTTACTAAAACAATGGAGTTAAATAATTTAAAACAGTACAATTTAATCCAAATTTGGATTAAATTCCATTGTTTTATTTAAAAATAACTGTATTGTTTTAGTTAAAAATATTTTTTTTATTAAGTAGGAGCAGTGGCGACTCAAATAAGATTCAGTTTGACACTATAGATTTAACGGTGTAGGCTCCAAGAAATCCAAGAAAGAAATAAAGATATAGTGAAGTAATCTATTGTCTATGAAGAGGAAAATCTTATACATGCATATTAGCATCGAAAGATATTAAATTGTTTATCAATTTAATTTGTTACAAGTTTCCAATTTCATGCAAAGAACTATGTTTTAAGATCGACGAACCGTGCTGCGCGCAGATCGTATGGTTGGATATTGTAACGATAAGAATTTCACACCAACCGTGTCGGCTCTCATTAGGCAATTACTTCACTATATTTTTTACTCTTGTGAAGTTACTTTTCACTGTTAATAAAATCAATTATTTTCCACCATCAAAAAATTTTCGCTGCTAAAAAAGTGATTTTTCACTTCTTCTACAGTTAATTAATATCTTGCAGTGAATCATGCCACTGCAACCATGTCACTGTTATCATAACAGTGACATTTTTCACTGTTTCTAATAAAGTGAAATAAAAGTTAAAACTCACTTTTACATACAATCACTGCATAGCAGTGAAAACCCTAAAATCAACCTTTCACTACTGTATGGTAAAGTGACAATTTTCACTGGAACGAATTTAAAGTGGATGTAGCGAATTTGTTACGCTTTTACTTAAACACGTTTCACATTTAGCGGTTGAGCTATTCACATACCTGATTCATCTGTAATATTATATTTATCGAAAAATTATCAAAAGAGCACAAAATCTAAATCTAAATTGCACAAAATTTTAAAAATGCATCAATTTTATACGCAGATTTCTGAAATGCATAAACTCATTTAAATAATTTTGAAAAAAGTTTGACGCAACAGATTAATTTAAGCGTGGCCCGTGTATATTTTATTCGTCAGTTAAAGGGCATCAGAATCAAACATTTAAAAACAGTAAGAGCGACATCGACCAAACTCCGATTAACTTAATCAATTAATTTATCAAATAATATCTGTGTTATTTTCTTGATATCAATCAATAGAATTGTTAATTTTTTTGGTTTGATACACAAAGAGAAAGAGATTAGATTGGGAGCAATGAATTTTTTCAGAAACGCTGAATTTCAATCGCGCCGATCGAATCAATCGCTGATTAAATTAATCGAAGTTCGATCGAGGTCGCCAACGGAGACACCAATTAGGCTTGCAGAGAGACAAAAACGAGGCACATGGAGGGACATGACGTTTTGTAGGATTTAAGGGGACACCTTGTGTACTCGCCATCGAGTGGGTAGACCGACGTATGGTGCGATCCTGGTAGAGGCAGGCGGGTGTCTTCCAGCGCGACTTCCACCACCTGGGCCTCCTCGAGTGTCGACCGCCGGATTTCGCGACGTTGTTGCAGCTGCACGTGCTGACCGAGTGCGTCGACGCCCTCGGGCCCCATCGAATCCCGCGTAAGCGCGTCCACTTGACGCCGCGAAGCGTCCTCGACACCTCGGCTCTCACCTCACCGTTCAGGAAGCAGTACAGCACCGCGACGAAGAAACCCTTCCGGAAACACAGAGATAACCACCGATCGCCCTTTCGATCTTAAATTCTCACCTAGCAAAGTCTATAACTCTTTTTTTCTTTCTCGATCACAGTTCTCGAAAAGTTTACAGGAAACCGGCATTCTTGATGTAAATTATAAAAAGACGTGAAAAAAAGAATGAATATCATTTAATCATTTCATTTAAATATATCTCTGAAAAGTATCCATAATTTATTTCCTTTTTCACTTCTTCCACTTGTTCGAATCATCGCTACCGTTATTTATTAAATTTCTATTTTATTAATTTGAAAATAAATGAATGTTAAGAGATCAATTGTAATAAAATTAATATTCAGTAAGAAAAAATAAATGAAAAATGACAGAGAGAGAGAGAGAGAGAGAGAGAGAGAGAGAGAGAGAGAGAGAGAGAGAGAGAGAAGAAGAGAAAGAATTATAATGAGTTCCAAAAAAACTTAAATGTTTTAATTAATAAAATTATATTCAGTAAGAAAAAATGAATGAAAAATGAGTGAGGGAGAGAGAGAGAGAGAGAGAGAGAAAAGAGAAAGAATTATAATAAGTTCCAAAAAAACTTAAATATGCTTCATCATCTGAGCGGCTGTTGAAACGTTTCGCTGTTCAAAGTACAAAGATATACGTAAACCCGCAGAGCAAGTAGTATTTTAGAGTAAGATCAAATTTACGATATGAAATTATCTACCAGCTCAATTTCGCTTAGATATAATTCAATTTCGCGAACTTTGTGGGTTAATTAGCTCAATTTTTACACAACATCGTCCAATTTTGCAGTTTAATGAGACATAATTGGGGATAAGGCAGTCGTTATAAGCGCTCGGCTTCTTGCGTAATAACAAGGTTTAAGGCAGTTTGTGGCGTCCAGTAAGTAGATTAGAGCTATTAATAATTGCGCGTTACCTGGAAAGACGCGAACAGCTGGTCGCAGAAGAGCCACACGACCTCCACGGTCTCGTTCACGCCGATGCTGTATGACATCCCGATGAAGAACGCGTAGTGAACCCCAAAAAGCGGCACCAGGACCAACGTGCTTCTAGCCCATCGCCTAATAATCATTTTAGACGTATATTTGTGTAGTTAATTGTTAAAAATAATTTTACACACATCATAATTAATAAGATTGAACGGCCAAAGACGAGCAATTTAACAGGTTGTAAAAATTACTTTATTAATTAAAAATATAATATATCACTCTGGCTCATATAATTAAAAATTAAGGAGTATCAAACGAAGGGTTAGTGAGCCTTGCACGAAGTTAGTGCTGAAATTACGTATATTTAACAACAATAATTTTTACCCATTGGGTGATAATTATTGCTGTTAAATAAATCCTAATAAGGATCAAAACTATAGTTGCGATCTTTCGTTGCGTTTTGTGCCAGAAAATTAATTAATAAATTAAGGAGTATCAAACGAAGAGCTAGTGAGCCTTGCACGAAGTTAGTGCTGAAATTACGTATATTTAACAACAATAATTATCACCCAATGGGTGATAATTATTGTTGTTAAATATACGTAATTTATACTTCTTAATTTATTAATTAATTTTCTGGCACAAAACGCAACAAAAGATCGCAACTATATTTTCGATCCTTATTAGGATTTTCTTAATCGCATTACTAATTTAATTAACAAAAATACGGATTTTGTAGTCAGCGATTAAAATAAAATAAATTATACAGAGAGTCGCATAAATAATTAATTGAAACATAGTCAAAAATAAAATTAATGAATTTTACCAAAAACGGAGTCATATATGTGCTGAACGGAGATTATAAAGGAAGCAGTCAAAAAATCACTCGGTCTGCATCGCATTAAAGTTGAGTATATAAAACTCAATTTACCAAATGTTCGACATATTAAGAGTCTTATGTACGGAAACCAATATGACAGTGTTCGCAAGTTCGATGTCAGACAATAAAGTAATTTTTATGCAATCTGTTAAATTACTCGTCTTAGGCCGTTCAATCTTACACGGAAAGAACAATTTTGCTAAATCCAGATCGTGAAAATAATTTTTGTTCAATAATCAAAATAATTTTGTGCAAAAGTCACAATGATTGCTAGAATATCAAGACGTTTTATAGCAATGCTTATTAGTTTTTATCATTTCAACAAATTATTTTGATAATTCAACAAAACAATATTTTCAGATCTGTATTTAGCAAAATTTTTAGACCTTTCAACAAAATCGTTCTTTTCGTGTATTAATTATATTGTATTTACAATAACGAGCGAAATTTATAAAGAATTTTACACATATCATTTCATTAAAAATTTCATCGAAAACGATACAAATACCTACAAATTATAGTGCATTTATATTAAAAATTTATTTTTTATCAAAGGGTCTTACCACCCCTGAGGTTTTAAAATGATACCTTAAGTTTGGCATTTTTTTGTGGGTGAATGAATAAACTTTATTTAAAATCTGCTTAGAGAACATTATTGTACATATATAAGAAACCAAAACAATATTTTTTTATTTTTCTTATGTCCAAAATGGCGGCGCACTGGCCTATATTTGCGGAATCCCTTTTATTCTATCGGTGTACAGGATTCCAGACACACGGTTTGGCCTTGAACAAAACATAAAAATTGTCATTATCTACATATTAAAGATAAGAGAAGTACGTAGGAATTTTTCAAAATATTGATTTTTCTCAAAAAGACAGCTATTTTACGAAAGACTTGTATTGACAAAAATACGAACTTTTCGTAAAAATAGCTGCCATTTCGAGAAAAATCAATATTTTAAAAAATCCTACGTATTTCTATAGTCTTTAATATGTAGATAATGAAAATTCTTTGTGTTTTGTTCAAGATCAAACCGTGTGCCTGGAATCCTGTACACCGATTTGAAAAAAAAAAAAAAAACAGAAAAAAGGGATTCCGTAAGTGGGCCATTGCGCCGCCATTTTGTACATAAAAAAATAAAAAAATATTTTGTTGTTTCTTACATATGTATAACAATATTCTCTAAACAGCTTTTAAATAGAGTTATTTATTTATCCACAAAAAAATCTCGAATTTAGGTATCATTTTAAGGCCTCAGGGGTGGTGAGACCCTTTAAACTCACACACACACACATACACACACACAGATCAAAGCTTACTTGTATCTTTCCGTTTCCTCCGACATGGTGGACTTGAGTTTCACCAGCAGCACTCTCACGATGTTGATGAAGAGCACGAAATTTATCTAGCGTAGCCAGCCAAGAGCGATGGATTAATGGACGACTAAATTAATTACAAGTTCAACGAGGCATTCGCCTCGGTTCTTACCAAAATAGAGAGCATCGTGGGCACCCGTATGAAGAGGAACAAGAGAGGCTTCTCGTTGGTCGTCCAGCAATACGTATCCTGGAATATGATCCTCGTAACTACCCAAGGTAAGATAAATACGGCTGGCAAACCTGTAAGACGAAGTTGTGACGATTGAATTACTCAAATGGGCCATACTGCCAGTGCTTATTAATAATGAGCTCCATTAATGATGAGAGGAAACAGGGACGGAGACTTTTGAATTTTCTGGGTGCGGAGTACCTTATCTAAGCGGGAGAGTGCGGGGAGGAGGTAATAACATAATTATTTTATCTCTACTGTTGTATGTCGAAATGCATTTCTACTTCTACATTTAATTTCTTTTCATATTTTTTTCTTTACAAATATAAATATTTTTAAACTAACAATTTGAGGCAAGCTCGTCAATGTAAAAACAATCAAATTATAGAATAGGCCAAACTAACGGGCACTAATAAGGTGACACTTAAACATAAAACATAAAATTTATTCTAATCAATTAAACGCGGTACATGTTTCGGCTTTACAGCCTTCTTCAGCCGTAAAAAATAAAACATATATATAGCGAACGGAAACATATGAGTTACATGATCGATGTGTAACAGTAAATTAATGCAAAACAGTAAGAGTCAAATATAAAATGTATAAAGTAATCGGCGTTGAGAAATAGCAATTTAGAGTCGGTATAATCATAGTGGTCGTCGAAATTTCAGTTTTATTCTGGAGTAGTCTCTTTGTCCACATTACAGTGTGTCTCGTACTCAATGGTACAGCGCTTGTGGGTAGGTAGTGTGGACCAAACTGAACAAAAAAGTCTTCTCCCATTTTGCGATCTTCGTACTAGTTATCGAGATACTAATCATTAAAAAAAAATTTACGCCAAGTATATACAAGTGTATCGTACATTAGGTACATTTTATCTAAAACAAAAATATTATTTTAACAAATAAAAGTTGCCCAAAAACAAATATGAGATCATACAAATTGCCAAGTATTTGATTAGACATAAAGACAAAAATATTTTATTCCAAATCATAACAATATTTTTTTAATAAATCGTTTAAATTATTCAAAATTATATGCAGCAAATTTTAATGCTATTGTCTTTCCAAATAACTTTAAGTTTCGTAAAACAGAGTTAAAGTTAATAAAATGATCAATAAAATCATAGTGAAGTAAAAACTTGGCCATTATGTAAAATTTTTACTTTATTTAAAATGATTAGTACCTCGATAATTATTGCGAAGATCGCAAAATGGTAGAAGACTTTTTTGTTCAGTTTGGTCCACACTATCTGCCCACAAGCGCTGTACCATTGAGTACGAGACACCGTGTATAAAACGTCTCAACAGAGTGGGAATTCCGTTGAAAGCATTGTGAAAATTAGTCAAATAACCAAATTAATATCGTCAATAAATCAGATGTAAAAAATCAGCAAAGTTTTCTTATATGGACAAAGGAGAATAAATTCATACTGTTCGCTGTGATGTGCAATATACGAATAAGCACTGAAGAGATTACATGAATATTTTTCTTTTAATTTTGTCGCGATATCACGCAAGAAGTAGCTCATTTAAATAATTATTAAAAAAAAATTTCTTTTAAATACTCCAAATTCAGGGTGCGAAATTCCACACCCACGGAATCTTTGGGTATGGAAAGCTCCATACCCTCCATAAGGAAGTCTCCGTCCCTGAGAGGAAATAAATAATTTAGTGGAAAGTGCTTTCTGCTGAAATTTATAATTATAGAAAAAGATACAAATATATTTTTCAGATAAAATTAATAATTCCAAGCTCGTGAAAGTCTTAAAAACAATTAAAACTCATAAAAAGGGCCAACAACAATTGCGAGTATTTTAATTATTTCGTTTTAATTATTTCGAAAAAAATATCCTTAATGATAATCCGTTGATATACATAATCTAATACGCTGTTACAAAGTTCTTCTTCGATGTACATAAATGTTTCGCTATACGAACGTTTCGGGCTTCACAGAGCCCTTCTTCAGCGCGATTGACAGGAGGAGAGGAGGAAGTTAAAGTTAATAGGGTGATATCGAAAGGGAAAATATATGTAACGTATTATTAGGTCAGCGTATATATACAAATAAAATTAATAATTCCAAGCTCGTGAAAGTCTTAAAAATAATATGTTTTTCAAATTCGATGTAACACTATATTTGGAAGGGACATAGAAAAGAGAAGTGTGTATAATAAAAAACAGTTTGAAATCAAAATTATGCTACTATTGTTGTTACATATAATATTTTTCTGCATAACTCTCCGTGACTTTCACAATCGAGACGATGCCACGTTTCATCTAAAGCCGTCGTGACTCTTGAGAATTTACAAAAATTGAGGGATTCTGCATTTCTCTGTAGAAAATCCTGTTGCTGTAGGAAGCCCTTTGCTGTTTCGAAGACGGTCAGGATCCAGGATCAAAAGAGATCTATACCGGTATAGTGAACTGCTTATATATTCTCTCTCGCTCTCTCATATATATATATATATATATATATATATATATATTTCACATTACGATTTTCACAATTCGAAATTTTATTTTAGTTAGAATTTTAAAATGTCTTAAATTGTATAGGAATACAAAGATAAATTATATAGATATATAGCAATAAAAGAATATAAATTACATATTTATTAAAACAAGGATCTCTCCTTGCAATTAATCAAATAATGATGAAATTTATTGATTTGTCTTGAATACAAAATGTGAATACAAAATTTTTAATACTTAATATCTTTTAACTTTAACCTTTTGATTTAACAGCTAAATCTTAGATTAAATTCTAAGTATCCGGTAAAAAATTGTGTATACAAGAACATATATAAAAATATATAATTATATATAATTATATGCAAAATATGTTCATATATATCCATATATGTTTCTTTTCTTTGTTATTTTAAATTATTTTTTAATACAAAAAATAATAATAATAAGAAGGAAACATAAAAAATAACTAAAAGGATAATTTTTACATTGTTTTTTTTTTACAAAAAATCAAGTTCGAAGAAATGAGAAAAATTGCTCATATGTAATCTTATATAAATGATTAAAAATATACATATGTAATTATATATAAACAATTTTTTCTCATTTCTTAAACCTTGATTTTTTGTAAAAAAAAACAATGCAAAAATTATTCTTTTAATTATTTTTTATGTTTTCTTTTTATTATTATCATTTTTCTTGTACCAAACAATAATTTTACAAAAAAAAGAAACATATATGAATATGTATAGACATATTTCGCATATAATTATGTATAATTATATACAATTATATATTTGTATATACGTTTATATATATTTATATATGTTCTTATATGAAAAATTTTTTACCGAGTAAGGAACCGATATAAAAATCTTGTTCTTCGAATTTATTTAAAAGAATTTCTTATTTCAAACGTTTTCTTCGCAATTCTTTACATAATGTACCAGTAAAAAATTTAAGAGATAACAAAATAGTTAATAACTAAAGGGCATAGAGGATTGCCATTAATGTAGGATGTAAAGTAGGATAACAATGTAGAGATTACAACTGATGTGATTGCAATCTCAGAGAGATTCCCGCTCTAAGATTAACGACAACTTCCGAGATTAATCGTACTTACCCCATCCGAAAAGGACGTAGCCCACGATGCTGGAATTGGCATCGGTGAAGAGCGCCAGGAAGACCAGATTGTGCAGATATATGCCCTCCATCAAAATCCAGGAGTAATTCGCCAGGATGAAGTACTGCCAGAGACTGGTAAACGTTTTGCACTGCCAATTGCTTTCCTTCTGCTGCCCGTCGAGCAGCCAGTAACCGTCGTTGACTTTGATCACGGCCTCCGCCAGGCCGATGCCGGACACGAAGAGCATGTCCTTGAGTAGCGCCATGAACGCACGCATCACGAACGAGACGAACAGGTGCATGTGCAATATATTCCGCGGGCATCGCAATTTCCTACGTCCGACGGGAGAGAAACTTGAACGTGGCAACGCGAATTACGATTAGGAGGTGCGAGATTTTATACGGCGCCGCGCGGCGAGACACGTATATGTACATATCCGAGTGTTTGAGATTAAACCAATGCAGCCCGAACGATTCCGGTGATCCTCTGCAAGATTCGCGATTTTATACGCAGCGCGTAAACAAGACACTAAAATTTATTGCTCGCTCGGGGACAGCCTCGACGTTAAGCTCTTTATTTTATAACGCCATATATTTTGAGGAATAAAAAGAAATTGCGTGGCTAAGAGATATATAGGTATATAATGATATATACGCGCGAATAAAACGTTTGGAAAGACGTTTGACAATTATTTTTTAATATCCCTATAATTGTGCATTGAAAAAAAAATCGAAAATGTTGAAAGCGAGGCGCCTTGTTTTGCAATCATGTGTTAGAATTCATTTACACGAGTATATACTTACTTGATGGTGGCCAAAATGCAAAACGCGACGATGAGAGTGAACAGCGAGATTGTGTAGCCGAGTTTCGAGATGATCTTCACGATCGGGAAGAATTTCTATAACATATGCAATTGTGTTCTAAATAGAGAACAATTAATTATTAACTTACCATTTTTGTAGCCTATGATTTTAATTTGTAAAACAATTAAACGGGATCAATTGTCAAATTATTGTAAAAATAATTAGAATTATTTTTATATAAAATAATATATGTTTTTTAAATAATATATAATTAAATTAATTATAATTTTTAATAATATATGTTTTTCGTTATTAATTATTATACAAATAAAAATATAACTTTAAAAATTGAACATGAAATAATTAAATTGATTTATTTCGTGCAAGTAACTTTAAGTGCAGTCTTCCTTGATTAATTTGTGGGCAGTAGCCTAATTTAAGCTTCATGAAACAATGTCACTACTCATTATATGATCTCTACGCAAAGAGCAAATTACGAAAGTTGGCAATTGTGTTTAATTTATGGCTCTCGTAAACCTTTCCTAATTCTCTACCATACGGATCTCTCTACTGTATATTGACAGCATTTCATTGTCTCATTGTGTATTCCCTTTCATGTTGCAATGCTAGCTTCATGATTCTCAAGGAGATCACTTGTTATTACGTTACGATTCCACCGCGTCGCTTTACGAAAGCTCCTCTACGGAACTTCCATCCTATATTCACGCATCGACGAAAATGTGGCCAAAGGCGAGCAAGGCGCTTTCATCGCGATGCGTTCGTATTAAATATTGCGGTCAAGTTTGCATTAAATTTGTATTAAGGCTGTCAATTTGTTTAAAGTGTATTAATTATTTAATTTTCTGAATTAAGGAGCAATTTTAGTGAACGTCTCTCTAAAATTTTGACGGGATATTATTTGCTCTCCCAGCCAGAAATGGTCGGTCAATCGACGTCGAATCAATGTCGATTGACGTTGAATCGACGTGGAATCAATGTCGGTCGACGTCGATTCAACATCAGTCGACCAAACATTTCTGGTTAAGCTATTATTTTCTGCTCTATTTGTAAACCAAACAAATACTTAGAGACTAAAAAATTAAATTTAAAATTTAAAAATTTAATAAAAAGACAGATTAAATGACTACTGAAAAAAAGTAGGATTTGCTTTAATTTAGGCCCCAAAGCTGAGCGTCTCAATTGTAACGCTACGCGGTGTGCACAGTTGAAAAATTTGTGTTAAATTTAATTAACACATCTCAAATTTTTGTGTTAATTTAACGCAAGATAAATGTGCTACATAGAAAGTAATACAAACATTATGTAAAAATTAATACAAAAAATGTAACGCTTTAATACAATTTGGAAACAAATTGTGGAAACATATTATTCTTCACTTATAACATGTAAAGTTAACAAGTATATTTATCTTTTATTCATTTATCTTAGAATTTACCGTTTAAAACTATATACTTTATTTTTATGTTATTTATTCACTTATAAATTGTGTTATTTTAACACTGAGAAATATTGAATATCAATTTGACACAAAATATTTAAATAGCATAATCACATTATATTAATTTAACAAGCAAATATGTTAAAAATTCGGCAAAAAATTTTAACAAAAACGCGTGTGGACCGTTTCCAACATAAATACACGAAAAGAACAATTTTGCTGAATGATCCAAATCTGAAAATAATTTTTGTTCAATAATCAAAATTATTTTGTGCGAAAGTCTAAATGATTGCTAGAATATCAAAACGTTTTATAGCAATATTTATCAGTTTTAACATTTCGACAAATTATTTTGATGATTCGATAAAAAATTATTTTCAGATCTGTCTTTAGCAAAATTTTTAAATCTTTCAACAAAATCGTACTTTCCGTGTACAAAACGTTTTTTTTTTACTGTGCGAATTCCGCGTGACTTAAAAATTGAGCACACAATAAAGGTCTTGGTGGAAAATTCTTTTCACTATTTTTCGCCCGACCTCTTCGATAACATCATTACGACGTAGCTATTGGCTCATTTGCTCGCCCGTTTGATTCATTATCGTCTGGGAACTATAACGTCTCGGGGTTTCCACGAATAGTGCAAAGCGTCACGACGCATCCCCCCTCCTGCCCCGCTGAACAGAAGGAGTCGTTTATGGCTCTCATTTCCTCGCGAGTTAGAACAACTGACGTCAACGTCATCGCGTGTGATTCCGATCGATCTTTTCATCTCCGTCGGGCTTTGCCGGAAACCCGGCCGCGTGCAGGAAGGTCTCGTTGTTCCGAATTTACTTATCCCCGCCTACGTTCTTTTTTTTTACGGATATAATCTGTCGCCAACTTCATCGCCCTTTACTTCTTTACCTTAATGAGAGTGACGTTGTTCGTCTGCACGTCCGATATGTTCATCAGGAAGGTGAGCGACTCCGGATAGCACTGGGTATAGTTGGTCCACATGCTGTCGGTTTTGACATTCCAGTACCACTCGCCGTTCGGCATGCATTGCCTCGAGGCGAACGCCTGAAAGAAAGCACCTCCCTCTTATCTACTCGCCGCTCGTCGATTGATTCGGTGATGATTGTACTTTAAGGGAGGTTCTCCAGTCTTTTCACATAATACTTATAAAAACTTGATCAAGTTTTGAGAATAAATTTATAATTAATATTTAGACACTTCTGAAATTTTTCAAATTTTTCAACCAAGTTTTCTTTAGATAATTCTCTAAAATAGGTTAAATTCCTATGAGAAAGAAAGTTTTAAATAATTTTTTTGTAAACAAAATATAAAAAAATTAAAAAAGTTCCATGTTTATATGAAGGAATAAAGTTTAAAGATCATTTTGGAAGAATTTTGACCGTATTATTATTTTTGTGTAAGTGTGAAATGTTTGTGAATTATTCAAATCTATTTAGATAATGATGTTATACTAGTGAAATCGTGGCAACGTCAGTTCATATGACATGACATATACATATATAACCTCAAGGTGAATTAATTAACGTCCTTTTACACACGGAAACAACGATTTTGTTGAAAAGTCTAAAAATTTTGCTAAATACAGATCTGAAAATAATTTTTGTTCAATAATCAAAATAATTTGTTGGAAAGTTAAAAATGATAGGCGTTGTTATAAAAGTATAAAACATTTTGATATTCTAGCAATCGTTTTGACTTTCCAACAAAATTATTTTGATTATTGAATAAAAATTATTTTCTGATCTGGATCCAGCAAAATTGTACGTTCTTTCCGTGCAGGAAATAAATTTAGAATATTATATTTTCGACATTTTTTCTTTTTTTATTGTTTTTATCAAAAGTACACAGAGATGTATTTTTTTTCTCTAATTGTTTACCGGCAATAAATCGACTTTTATATCTTTTCTGTGACATTTCTGCACTTTTGTTTATCAGTTTCAGCTCTCTAAGTTACCATCTACTAAACAACTAACGTTTTCATCAGAATTATTAATATACCTACATAAATTACATTATTATAAATTTAAATCATTATTACAAATAATTTTGTTCAAATTTTTCTACATAAATATTTATTTTTATTATAAATTAGAAAATATATTTTTTATAACAAATGGTAGTTTTATCGCTCAAATTTTATTTATTATTTACTTTTTCTAAGATGACAATGGCTTTCTTTTCCTTTTCTTTTCCATGTTAAAAAACAAGACAAATTTCAACTTTGCGCCACTTTTTTAAGCTGTAGAACCTCCCTGAGAAACATTGAAATATACCACGTTCTTTTGATCTACGATTCTATACGAAAAGAACCTACCGGAACGGAGAGACTTTCGAGCTACATTTCAAGTTACATTTCACATCGATTCCGCTTGAGATGAAATATTAATTCGCGGAGATCATCCACAAAGATACTTCAAACGCGAGCGCGAGAAAGTTGTAAAACGGAATAACGCCTATATATCGTGGGATTCTGTCTGACAGGAAGAATAGAACTCGAATTTGTCGAGGAGCCTGCACACGAACATCGTTGAACCGCCGCGTGCGGGACATTTATTCAATCACTTTGGATTTGACGAATGATGGATTTTATCGTCGATTCACGATGAGGATCTTACGTCAGAGAGCGACATTATCAGAACGGGAAACTGATATCTAATTAAGTTTCACGCGCGGGTCTACAGGCGAATCCCCGATATTAATTCGATTCCGTTCGAATAAAATTCCGCCGATCGAAGAACGAGAGAGCGCGTACTTAGTGTATATATAGCTTCCGGCGAATCTATAACGGATCAATTCAATTTAATTAACGTGATCGTCGACTATATATACGTACGTCAGCGTCGAAACCCCCGATGTAAGAGGGACACTGCTGAACGGCCAGTTGCCCAGGCGCCGTCGAGTTCCAGCACAGTATCTCGTCCCAAATCTCGGGACACCAGCCTGAATAGATCGGATCGAAATATTAGCGCAAAGATAAACAACGAGGCTATACCCGCGCAGCGGCGAAGTAATTATTATTACTATACACGTAATGGCGACCAGCGGCAAAGTAATTATTATTATAATGTATATATATTCACGATACGCCGAGAAAATATGGTTGGAAAATACTCTGTCCCAACATTTTCGCTTTTTCAGATGCTTACAGACTCTGTTTATGACAAATTTTTAATTACAAATCTTGAAAGGATACCGCGCAGATGTTGTCTACATTTGAAGTCCTTTATAACCACGGAGCGCTTATACGGGCTGTCCCATATATGGGAATGTGTTGAAACTAATCAGCTGTCATTTTCGAAAGTTATCGCAAAAAACAAGAATTGCGTTGAAATTAGGAAAGTCTGCAGTTTTTAACACAACAGTTGGGTATAAATAAAATTAAATAATAAAATGTTTGTATTGTACATCAGTTTGCAGGGTTGGGTAAGTTAATATATTTTTTTAACTAAGTTAAGTTAAAGTTAACAGTCTAAAAATTTAATTAATTATATAAGGAATTTTTTATTGCGGCGAGAATCAGAAAACGCGTTCGGAAGTATGCGAAGATCTGAGAACGGCACTTCGTCTCCAGTTTATATAACGGGAATGTTACCAAGGCATTAAACAAAACTTGTTATTAATAAATTAATATAAGACTTCGTCGCTGTGCAACTTTGTCATGTACGAAATTGCTTCGTAACGACTTGGCAACATGATCGTCGATTTGAAATATACAAATACTTGAATGTGTAATAAAGGGGTGTCTCACAGTTCGACCAGCCTTACAGTTCTCACACTTATTGTTAGTTAAGATACAAGTTAGTCCATAATAAAATTAATTGAGTTAAAAGTTAAGTTAATAAAAAAAAGTAATTGAAAAGTTAAAGTTAAATTTTTTTTATTTTATAATTTTAGAGTTTCTAAATAAAGTATATATTTGTTATACTTATTTTTGTCGAGCCGCGGAAAGAGGACTAGAACTTACTCGAAGAAAGAGGTTTCGAAGGACTTCTTCCAACGTAATTTAATGCACAGAAGGTCCGCGAACAGTGATTCTTTCCCGCGGTCAGACTATATTTGTTATATTATTACAATTGCCTTGATGTTCTCAAATTTGAGTTTGAAGACACTAACTTAGACACGTATTTTATTTTGGGTTTACAAGAAGCACTAAAAATGTAACTTCAAGAAAGTTGGATTAAAAGTTAATAGTTACCGATAAAAACTAACTAAATTAAGTTAAAAGTTAAGAGCCTAAAATGTAACTAAGTTAAGTTAAAATTATTTAACTTTTTAATTTTTTAATCCAACTTTTATCTTTTTAACTAGCTACTACCCAACCCTATCAGTTTGTCTTATCAATAAAAAATATGCTAATAAATAACAATTAAGCTAATGCTAATTATTTAACGGCATGGGCTGCGATCTCGGTAAAAGGCATTTATCTGCAATTCTTCGAATCAATGGTCACTAGTGAAAGTTACAAGCAGCTTATCTCGAATAAAAATTCTTCCCTTACGCAAAAAAAGAGACCTAATCATGGAAGGTTTCATTTCATGCAGGATGGAGCGACACTACACCGAAACCCAGGAGGGGTCCTCGAAACAATCTATAAAGTTCATGGCAACCGGGTCATCGATCTGGGATATCCCAAATTTGCCCAGGGGGGGTGTCTAGAATGGCCACTGTACTCATCGGATTTAAATCCTTTTTTCTTTGGGGGTACATAAAAGACAATTGTTATCTAGAAACAGTGCCAGATTTAGTAGCAGCTATATTAAAAAGGTTATCAACAATATTAAAGACGACATATTAGAAAACGTTTTTACGAGTGTTTGTAAAAGAATTGAGTTTTGTATACAGATTCAAATTTTGGTGCGCACTTCGAAAATATTTATCATTATAACGCTTAATTATTAGCATATTTTTTCATCAATAAAATAGACTGATGTACACATATTTTATTTAATTTTATTTGTACACATTTAAAGACTTTCCTCTTTTCAACGCAGTTCTTGTTTTATCAATAACTGAATATATTCGATAATGACAGCTAATTAGTTTCAAGACATTCCCACCTGTGGGACATCTTGTAAGGGAAGAGGGAGAGGCAAATAGTGCCACTTTAAATTTATCCTCTTTCCCGCGTCTATTTTACCATTACTCGTCAATAAAAAGACAGTTCTCAATTAGCATCTAATCATCTTCTGAAAAAGCCGTAAGAATCAAAAGCCAATTATAGCTAGCGGAGAAGTTTTAAATTTTGCATTCGTAAAAAATAAGGTAAAACTTGGATCTTTTTTTGATATTTGAAGTTATATTTTCTTAATTGCTGAATCGTTGAATGAGATCTAATCTATTCTACGTCATACGATACCTTTTTCCTCTATTTTGATATAATTCTTATGCTCGTATATTAATTTTATTTTTCTCAGTAAAATTTTAAAGGAAAAAGTAGCTCTTGGAGCAAATAATGACAATTTTTAGTTGGATAAATAATGACAATGTCAAAAAGCGTTTTTAATATTTGAATATGATTTTTCTAAATTATTTGGGATAATATGAGATTAGTTACAAGACAAGATCCAGAATAAATGTGATTTTTAATAAGAAATATTAGCGAATAATGTTACTACTGTTATTTATCAATAAATAAAAGTTTACATATGGCAGAGTATAGAAATTAATATAAATTACCTTATCTAATCAAAATGTCAAAAGAAAGATCGATTAGGAGTTAAGAATGTATTTTGTAATTGTCCCCTAGAGTGTCACTATTTACCCATAGGGTGAAGCAAATAATGACAATTGTAAGTTTCAGTTTTTATGAAAATCTAGCACGTAAACATATATGACTTACAGGGTTGGGTAGTGCTAGTTAAAAAAATAAAAGTTAAGTTAAAAAGTTAAAAAATTAAATAATTTTAACTTAACTTAGTTACATTTTAGGCTCTTAATTTAATTTAGTTACATTTTATCGGTAACTATTAACTTTTGGTCTAACTTTCTTGAAGTTATATTTTTAGTGCTTCTTGTAAATCCAAAATAAATATCATGTCTAAGTTAGTGTCTTCAAACTTAAATTTGAAAATACACATCAAGACAATTATAATAATATAATAAATATAGTCTGACCGCGGGAAGGAATCACTGTTCGCGGACCTTCTGCATTAAATCACGTTGGAAGAAGTCCTTCGAAATTGGTTCTCTTTCCGCGGCTCAACAGAAATAAGTATAACAAATATATACTTTATTTAGAAACTTTATTTAGAAACTCTAAAATTATAAAATAAAAAAATTTAATTTTAATTTTTCAATTAATTTTTTTTTATTAACTTAACTTTTAACTCAATTAATCTTATTATGGACTAACTTGTATCTTAACTAACTCTTAACTAAGTTAAATTTTTAGACTGTTAACTTTAACTTAACTTAGTTAAAAAAATATATTAACTTACCTAACCCTGATGACTTATAAAAACTCTAATTAAGTTTTCTGTATATTTGAAAGTGGAAAGTGCTCTTTTAGTGAAAAATCATATCTTGTAACCTTGAAATCTTGTAGGGAAGGGAGGAAAAAATCCGTCACTATTTGCCTCTCCCCTCCTCCGCCCTTAAATCATATTCGTTTCACAAACGTACGTACATACGTATGTTAATATTTGCTACGTCAGCTCGCATGCAGGGTTTCTGGATGGTGCGATGCTATCGGGGGAAATAATGGATTCTCCTCGACACAAGTCGCAATATATACAGCCGATTATATACATATATCCCGCTGTATTATTATTAAACATGTGATGCGTTATATGTCGAGCGAATCGGCCATTGTTGTATATTAAGCGGCGGTGAGAATAATACGGCGGATCGCCCGGGCAATCGTGAGGATTATTGTTCGCCGTTTCACAAAGCCAAGTGCAAAATTCGACGCGGTCCTCGGCAGATTGCCGGTCTTTCAGCGATGACGCGGCTTATATGTGGGAATATAGGAACCCATTAGCTCCCGGAGGTGGTTCGTATATGGAATTGCATTTAGTCATATCTCCGCGTATACATGTATCACGCGCATATATATATATATATATATATATATATATACATATAATTCTGCATGCGAAATGACATAGGCTACCGCACGGAACGGTAGGCTGCTACGCGGCAGGCTTTGCCGTATTTACTTGAAACACCGTATTCGATATTATCTCTATATTCATTATACGTATATAAGCCGCGGATTACGCTGCCCGCGCACCGTGTGCGACATGCATGCATATACTGCATATGTGGCGCACAGGGGAAATACAATAAAGAAATTCAATCAATTAAAAAAATAATTTCTATATTAATAGAATTAAATTCTAATAATGTCCACTCAACTAAAATCGCC
>NW_012028142.1:33380-35109 GCF_000956235.1 Wasmannia auropunctata
TTTTTATTTTTGTATTTATATTTTTATTTAGATTGATAATTTATATATTTAATGTGGCGATTTTAGTTGAGTGGACATTATTAGAATTTAATTCTATTAATATAGAAATTATTTTTTAATTGATTGAATTTCTTTATTGTATTTCCCCTGTGCGCCACATATGCAGTATATGCATGCATGTATAATAATAACAACTTCATTGAGAATGCGAAAGAAAAGTATTATAGTTAGATATGCAGTCAAATCTCGATAGCTCGAATCTCAAGGGACGAGCTATAAAAATCTTCGGGTTATAGAAGCTTCGATTTATCGAAGTTCCAGTAAAAGAGAGTTAACGTATGAAAATTCGACCTATGGCAGCTTTGTAAGAGAGTATATTTTCCGATTAGAATGGCTTTCAAAGGAAAAAATTTTGAGTGGTTTTCGACTGTATTAATAGGAGCAGATACGTATTTCAACAAATAGATTAAAAAGCGAGAAGGTAAGGTCCCTCGAAAGTTGCGCGCTCTGCCTTTCGATCGGTGTTCGAACTGACAAAGTTTGCACAACACCAAACTTGGATAATTTGAACAAAACTTTGTGAAGGTATAAAGTGGCTTGAAACTTGAATAACGATGAGTTTCGTTTTGATGCCTTTTTTCATGTACTTTAAAAATGTAATGTAAAATCCAAAAATGTTCGAGTATCAAAAACGTTGTCGCTATTTTGATAATCCTAAATTAAATAAAGTATAAATAATATAATAATTAATATACATGTTTGAAGCTAAATAAACTTTGGGAGAAAAATATTTAAAATTACTAAAAATAAGAAGAAAATGCACCTAACTTTGTACAACGTATGTTAAAAAAAGCGTTGTCGCTTTTCGACACCTATTTCGATAATCCTAAATTATATAAAGTATATATAAATAATATAATAATTAATATACATGTTTAAAGTTAAATAAGCTAAATAAACTTTGGGGAAAAAATATTTAAAATTACTAAAATAAAGAGAAAATGCACTTAACTTTGTATAACGTATATTAATGAAAAAAATGTGTGGTTTATTGTGTTTAAAATCTGGACATTCCGTAAATTATGTGTATAGCAATAGAGCTGAAGTAAAAGGTATTTAAAATAATTACGAGAAAATGAATGAGGATTTGTATTATACAAAGTATATTTAAGATTAAAAAAAGATTCATTATGATTTATCGGGTGGCGTGTTGAAAATCTGGGCGCTGCATAAATTATTATGCATAATGGCAAAACTGAATTATGCAAAGCGGTAGAATTATAAAAGGTACTTCCTAACTTCGTGTAATTGAGTGAACTGTAATCTACATCGCAGCACATTCTTCATTGAGTCTTCATTCTTTCAAGCTGCATTTAAAATTTTTTGCTTCTTAACGGTCGCAAAGAGCGAAATAATTTACTGGAACTTTTCCACTTTATCGAAGACTCTATCTCCATTTAAACTTAATGGTTAATCCCGAGTTAAAGCGTTGTGTTCTTCTTTTGAATAGATCGGACTGTGAAATGCGACGAATGCTTCTCGCAAAGATCTCCGAGTGTGTTTAAATCATTTCACCTTTAATATAACTGAAAGGGATTTATGTGTGTGAAAACTGTGATTCAAGTTAAATTAATAAAACAATAGTCAATGCGTGTCGGATTTAGCGTGTGCCAAGCAGCACACACACACACACACACACACACACACCTGTCTCTTATACACATCTCTG
>NW_012028142.1:35129-39311 GCF_000956235.1 Wasmannia auropunctata
ACACACACACACACACACACACACACACACACACACACACTGCTGTGTAACTTAATTTCTCTTGTAAGGCGAACAACACGATAAATGAAACTCGCGAAACTCTCGCCCGGGATTCACAATGCCGCTTGTGTAAATTAATGGCAACGCGCGCGTTTGATTTTGTCGTGCTGCCCGAATGGGCCGGCATCGCGATGCGAGATTAATTGCGACGTTAATTACTCCGGAGACATTCTACGGACACGCTGTTTACTCACGCGCGTGTGTACACGCGCGGAAACGCGAAACGTGTGCCGCGACACGTGCGAGAGCGCGCGCGCGCGGCGGTTATAACATTAGTCCGTGCAGCATCGCGCGCTCTCGCATATCATCCTGATGCAGTGTATCATATCTTTCGATCTTCCCGGGGCGCACATTATGCAAGTTTATAACCTGTTGATTTTCCATTGTTTACCGCCGCCGCCGATTATCGGAGTCGCGCGATACTTTCGGAAAGCATCGCAAATTACTCTCGCTCTCCGTGCATAGTCGTGCAGACAAGCGCAAAGGATTCGAATTGCGAACTCGCGATCTGAATTCTCTCTCATTCACGGAAAGAACGAAGTTTTGTTGGAAGGTCTAAAAATTTTTTGCTGAAGACAGATTTGAAAATTAATTCTTGTTAAATCATCAAAAAATTTTGTTGAAATATTAAAAATGATAAGCATTACTGTATGTATAGAACGTTTTGATATTCTAGCAATTCTTTTGACTTTCCCATAAAATTATAATTTGTTGATTATTAAACAAAAATTATTTTTAGATCCGGTAAAATTATTCTTTCAGTGTTGTGACGCGAGAAAAGTGAAAAGACAAAAGGTCTCCGAATTTCAGAGTGGCAATTATATCATTATTGTAATAAAAGTGTTCAAATAATGTTAGCAATTAGAGAAAGAGAAAAAAAACCAAATTGTTTTTTTTTTCATAAAATACGTTTTTTTAAAGAAAAAAACATAAACCTTGTTTTTTTCTCAAAATTATGTTTTTTTCAGTTATCTATTTAATATCTATATTTTGCTTAATATAAGTTAATTTTTCATGATTTCTTATTTTATTGATAGTAGATTTAAATTATCATTTTAACCTTTACGCATAACGAGAAAGCCAATATATTGATTCTGAAACATATTTTGAAGCAAGGACTTCAATGAATAATTATAATAAATTCTACTTAAGAAAAAGCTGTTTAGAAAAAGAATTAAAAAGATTCTCCCTTTGTATAAGTTAAATGTAGATCACATTAAAATTAATTATGTAATTATATAATTACTATTAATTAGTCGTGCTGTCGAAATTTGAAAAAAAAAAATTGTATTTTTTCAATAAAATAAAACAGTTTTTAAAATAGTTTTTTCTATAAAAAAAAAAATGTTTTTCTTACATCTCTATTAAGCACAATAATAACATTCAATTAATAACGTACATTTAAATGCCGCATAAAAAATATCTACATATATTATATTAATATATGTATCACTATCAAATAATGGAGAAATTAGTGTAATTATTTATTCTATTACGGGTGATAATTATACGTAGCCTGTGATCAACCGCGGGACTTTTCCGCTCGCGTTTCCAATATAATTAAATGACCCGTTTGACTATTGTATTTATCCAATACGAAATACGGCGATATTAATTAAAACGAACCATTATCTAATGAACAATCGTAATTTTCACGTGATACACACAGGCGGACACGAGTAGACACGCGAATGGAGGGATTATGAAATGATGAATGATACGAAGCAGCCGGCGTGTGAGATTCGCAGCAGCCGTCGGATTCAAGATCGTTCGAGCATATGGTCTTACTACTGGCGCTCTTTTTAATGGAAATCATGCCGCAGCCGCGTGCGACACGTCGTCGCACAATCGTTCTCTCGCTTGAAATATCAATAGCAATCGACATTTCTCGCGCGTTTCATTTTTCCGGAAATATTATCCCGTATTCTGCTTACCTGGTTCGAGTACATTGCCGCGATTGCAACGCCTGGATTCCAATTCCAGTATGTCGGTCATCAACTTCTGGATTCGGTCGATCTCGACATTCCTCTGAAATGAATTCATTAGTAAATATAGATTAATCTGTATTAGAGTGGAGCGATTTCTTACTCCCTGTTGTGCATGTATTTTTGGAAAAGGCATAAAAAATGATGAATTTTGATGACAAGCGGAAATTTTTTAATGAATGTCTACCCCTTCTAAAAAATAAAAAAAACCATTATTTTTTCATTTTTATTTTCTTTCAATTAATCATCGGTTTATTATTATCGGTACATAACAATTGTTTCATAAAAGTAATTTATTGTTGGAAATTTCTTTGGAAATCTTTTTTTTTGTTTCAGTTCTCGGCCTTATAAGCCAAGATTCGATCATAGTAAATGCCATTCCTTCGCGTTTGCTTGGGGTCACACGATGTCCAGGCAAACGCAAGGAATGGCGTTTACTGTGATCGAATCTTGGCTTAAAAGGCCGAGAACTGAAACAAAAAGAAAAGATTTCCAACAATAAATTATTTTTATGAAACAATTATTATGTATCGATAATAATAAACCGATGATTAATTGAAATAAAATAAAATAAAAAAAACGATGTATTTTTTATTTTTTTAGGGGAGGGTAGATATTTATTAAAAAATTTCTACTGTCACCAAAATTCATCATTTTTTATGTCTTTTCCGAAAATAAATAATAAATAAATAAAATACATGCACAACAGGGAGTAAAAAATCGCTCCACCCGAAATTGTGTATATATAGTACCCCCCAAAAAGTTACCGGATAGTAGCAAAATTTTTATGTTTAAAGTTTTAAGTCGTTGAACTTAGTGCAGCACTGTGCTAAATCAAAGAGTAGATGATTTTTTCATTTTAAGAGATACTTTAAGATACTCTATATCAATTTGAAGTTTAATGCATTCCTACTACTGTAATCTCTTAAATCTGAGATGTACGTTTATCGTACTGAAAATTACAATGTTTGACGGAATGCACGGACTTGCGAAAATTTTTCTCTGGAAATGCTCTTTGCAGCGTCACAAAGCTCGAATCTTCCTCTTTAGTTTGAAAAAAAAAATGCAAGTTGCTACGATTTTTTGTCGCAAAGTTAAAGCATTTTAAAGTAAGGCTTGTATTTTTCTTATGTACGGTCGACATTACCCGATGTGCACCACAGGGAGATCGGATTTTGCACATTGTGTGCGTTTGTGTGTGTATAAAACACATACACATACACACACGATGTGCAAAAACCGATCGCCAATCTCTTCCTGTGACGCACATCAGGTAATGTCAACCGTACATAAGAAAAATACAAGCCTTACTTTAAAATGTTGTAACTTTGCGACAAAAAATTATAGCGCCTTGCATTTTCTTTTCAAATTAAAGAGAAATATTATATATATATATGTATATATGTGTATATTTTAGGAATGTGATTTAGTTTTGAAGATTTTTTCTCAAAAATTGATTTATTATACGAATACACCTTAATCAAAATATTTATCCCTTTGTTTTCTACAACTTTTTCTAGCAACAGATGAATTCCGCGACGATAAAAGGATTCTTCTTTGGATTTGATCCAATTTTCTGAAATCTTCACATTTCTTCAAAATTATGTGTATCCTCTAGAGCATGTTGCATCGATCGGAATAAGTGATAATCAGATTGAAGCCATGTCTGGAGTATACGGGAGGTGCGGTAGGACTTCCCACTTTAGCTCTAATAGCGTTTGCTTCACTGATAATGCAATTTGAGGTCGAAAATGCTCTTTAGAAAGCTCTATTTTTAAATGGTATAAACACGTTTACTGCGTTTATTGTTAGTAAATGACTATAAATATCGTGGAGTAATATTAAAGTATTAAGAAACAATAGCTGTGATTGGAATGTCTTTGACAACACCGATATTAGTGCCATATCTTGCAAAACTCTCAAAACTAAATCACCTAACTAAATTATCCCCAAATCTAATATATACATATATATATATATATATATACCCGGGAAAAAAATTTCCATATATAATTATATATAATTATATGCAAAATATGTCTATATATGTTTCTTTCCTTTGTAAAATTATTCTTTAATACAAAATTGATAATTAAAAAAACATAAAAAATAATTAAAAGAATAATTGTTACATTGT
>NW_012028143.1:0-464 GCF_000956235.1 Wasmannia auropunctata
ACGGCAGTTTTTTGGAGGACGCGTGCACTTGGTAGAGCGCCGAAAGTCCTGCGTCGGCGTCCTCAATAATTATGGGTCATTGTTGCAATAATAGATTGCAACAGTGACCTGCTTATTTCTAAGTGTGACGTTGTAAGTACGTCGAAGCGAGACTTACAACATCCCTCCCCCTTTGAAAAAAGAAAATGAGGGGGTCGAATTTTCTTTACGCTGTACAATATTATATATTACAATTTACGCACAAGAATTCTTATTTACTAATATCGCGCGCTATTTTTTAAGATGGACTTGGGGAGTCCGATTCGGTTAGGCGACGCGCGCGCGCGTGTGTGTGTGTGTGTACAACGTTAAATATCTATACATAGCTTGAGGTGTAATGTAACAAATTTTTTGTGGCTCGCGAAACTCTACTCCGGGTCAAATTAAACGACGCAGCTTTTTGAGTTTTGATTTTGGGCCGTGTA
>NW_012028143.1:7920-8355 GCF_000956235.1 Wasmannia auropunctata
AGTCTTCGAAGTGACAGATTACATATTTAGAACCATTCCTTAGCTTTTAAAACATTATATACATGTCCTCGAGTGTTCGAAGTGAGAGATTATATTTATAAAAATTTTTATTGCTTTTGTTGTGCCCGGTGTGTTTGAGGGGCACAATAAGAGGATCCGACTCCGCGGGGGAACGGGATTACACTTGTATTTATTCAATAACTCCGACACTCTGTTACTTTTTAAAATATAACCACTTTTATTTCACCTTAATTTCACAGACTTGATTTTGTTTAACACCTTCACCTTAACTATTAAAGACAGAATAACTTTCACGGCACGAACGTCGTGCTCGAACGTGATTATGACGGACTTAAGGACTGACCGCTCGCGGCTGATCGTTGCGCGTACTTATGGCTACGCGTTGCCGCGTCAGCGCTCAGCATTTCGGCAATT
>NW_012028144.1:0-811 GCF_000956235.1 Wasmannia auropunctata
ATAGAGCGGCGGTATCGGTTTGATAGATCAGCGGTATCGGTTTGATAGAACAGCGGTATCGGTTTGATAAAACAGGGGTATCGGTTCGATTGGTTGTATAATGATGGTTTCATATTACGCGTCTTCGTGACTTTGCCATGACATTGAGATGCGACGAATGCTGACACGATCATTTTTTATCTTGACCCATATAATATATCTAACTAATGAAGGTCGCGAAAGAATATGATTTTCTTTGTAGTTAAACTAATAGCTGTTCGATAGAACAGACAGGTAGTTTGACAGGCTGTTCGACAGGCTGTTCGACAGGCGGTTCGACAGATCAGGGGTATCAGTTCGACAGGCGGTTCGACAGGCGGTTCGACAGATCAGCTGTATCAGTTCAACAGATCGGTGGTATCGGTTCAACAGATCAGCTGTATCGGATTGGCGGTATCGGATCGATTGACGGTTCCGTAAAAGCGTTTGTGTATTTAAGACTGTTTCAATTTCATTTATATTTTTTATAGCCGCTATTATTTCGGAGGAGCGTGTGTGTGATATAATGTATTAATATCATCCTCGCGGCATTACCAGGTAGGAGAGATAATTATTTCTATGGCTTGCATTTTTACTCGCGGGTTCCCGTGGAGCCCTTGAGTCAGTTAACGTTGAGTCGTTGCGACAGCCTAACGTCATTTTGCATTATGGTTTAATTGAACATGAGGTGTATAAATTGTGAGGAGGATTTCGCGCCCAGCACCTGTGACAACTGCTGGCGCATATATTGGCTACGAGTGAAGAGGCGACAGGCTGTTTTGGAACATGAAAA
>NW_012028144.1:3309-3734 GCF_000956235.1 Wasmannia auropunctata
TGCAGTTTCAAGGCGAAATGATGAGTCGTTATTTCCATATTTCCATGATATGGAATGCACTCACTTACACTAATACACTTGCACTTGTTTCGAGCACTTGTCAGTAGTACGATCTGTCGTACACTGATGATGCGGTATAGAGTTGCGGAATATAATTCACTTGGTTGTATGTGTACACCTGTTCAAAGGTCGATGAGGCTATTTATGCGCTTTAATTTTGTTTACGTAGTTAATGTATGATGTGTGTTTACCATTTGTAAGATAATTATTCTATCGATTTTAAGTAAGTCGTCTAGAAAAAAAGTATGTCAATAATGTTTTGGTGGGGAGAGCCTTATATATGAGATTAGCGGTGATGGGTTGTTAATAGTTAGTATTTTGACATTATGAGTAAGGAAAACGACGACGAGATATTGAATATTTTT
>NW_012028145.1:0-754 GCF_000956235.1 Wasmannia auropunctata
AAAAGAGAACCCGAGATGAGGAACACAAAATGAATCGGCACGCTCTCGCTCGCTTCTCGCCGCTGCGCTTTTTTTAAATAAACAAAAAACGCGCCTTTCTTCTCACCCAGCAACTCCCTCTACGCGCGCGCAACTTAAATGAAATAATCGCTCAATCGCTACCTATATAATTAACAAAAAAATTCTCGATATTATTATTTCACATTTTTGAACATTAAAAAGGCTATAATTTGAGTATACTGATTAATTAGAAAAATATTATTTAGAGAACATAAAAGATTTCAAAGTTTTTTAATCAAAGTTGTTGATGCATACCATATCGAAACAGAGATTATGTATTGCTACAGAAAATCATTATAAGAGTTATAATATTTTTAAATCTCTAAATTTGAATTTCTTGATGGCATGATATTTGTTGAAATCTGAAAAATATACAAAAAACATAAACCTATCTCTATGTTCTAAAAGAGAAAGAAAAGAACATTATATTACTTGCAAAAATCTGAAACGTTTAATATGTAGTATTAAAGATTGAAAAGACGGACATGCTTTTCATAATAAAAATGGAATTCCTACGGGTTCGTGAACAAAAATAAACAGTGTAAAAGTTACATAAGTTTCGAGTACACAACTTTTGTACCTTTTGCGAAAATAGTTCTCTCATGAGTAATTTTTTTATGCGAAACCGAATACTTGTTGAATTTCACTGGTATTAAATCGATCGCGTAATGGTAGATCGGAAGAGCACACGTCT
>NW_012028145.1:12911-13360 GCF_000956235.1 Wasmannia auropunctata
AAATAAAAACACTTTTATTACATAATATGACCCCAAGCAATCGACTAAGCCTATTAAAAATTTCGTCCACTTAGCCGTTTTTTAGATATGACCATCGTGCCTCCGCTCAACTCGATGATTGGGGTAAAGAGACACAGCTCGGTCTCACGACCCGTATGCACGCGCGCGCATACTTGGCGTGAGACACTATCGTGTCTCTTGATCCTAACAGTTTTAAGCATGATAATAATTTTGCTCCGTTTGAAAGTACCAACAAAAAATGGTTTCTAAATTTGTCGGATAATGTGATTCCTGATAAAGTTTCCAATTTATTGCTATTGGGTGAAGGTTTCTGCATGCCAATTGGTTCCAACAAAAGAAAAATTGTATATGAGTTTATTAAAGATATAGAGTTTGGTTTATTACGAGTTAATAACAAAATAAGCCAAAAATAAGATGCACAATTGTTC
>NW_012028146.1:0-511 GCF_000956235.1 Wasmannia auropunctata
CTTGTCCCTTCGTTCTCGAATTAAATGATTACGTATTAATCTCGCTTTGGTTGTGCACATCTTTCACGTATTGAAATCTCCGTGCCGCGCGTAAATAGAATAGCATGTCAAACGTCGCGTCTCGCGAACGAATGAGCAATGTAATGAAGATTTTTATAGGATCAAATTAAGTACGGAATTAGTAGCTAAAATAATTAAAAAGAGAGTGATTAATACGAATTACGTACTATCTATGCAGTCTGTAGTCTATTCTTTTTAGCTGCGCTGCGCAATCCATTTATTTTACATATTTAAATTGATACATACACGAATATTATACGATAGACAATTTTGATTTAGAATTCATAAGGTCTACATTGTGAATACATAAATTCGAGTTTTTATATAAATTTCGCAAAATGTCTTTTGTATCTCGATCATTATGGCACAAAAGAGACCGCGATAAAAGCCATTTCAACAATTTATTTTATGTTCAAGTAACTAATACGTAAATTTTATTACGTTGCTCACA
>NW_012028146.1:1425-4758 GCF_000956235.1 Wasmannia auropunctata
TTTCCGCGGAGAGAGGAGTGAACGATCGATAATACGCATGGTATGTGATGCCACTTGACACACTCGCATACGCCTGACGAGAATCCACGATATCGATCCACAATGATAAATCCATTTTCCATTTATTTGATCATTTGCGAATTTATTTAAAGAATATTTATGTAAAATAAGTCCTTCTCTTTTGTCGTTAAGATGCGTCTCAGGCGTGCGATCGATCAAAATTCCCGCGAAGGTCGAATGCGTTTTCGTAATATCTGCATGCGGCAAGATTCATCGTGATGGCGAGATCTATTTACGCGAATTATTAATAATCATGCCAGTAAAATGATTAGACTGTCGAAACTCTGTGACATTTCAAATTCGATTTCGCAAAATTTTTTTTTCTGCCTTTAAATAATCGCGGTGACTGATATACGAAGAGCTAGAAACTACGCGAAAAATATTCATCGCTCAAAGAGCACGTTTCGATGTATTATAATATTAAGAAAATCTATCAAGTATTATTTCGACTTGATAGAAGCCAAATGTAATAGTTCAATGTATAAAATTCAGAAACACTATTAAATTCTTACCGTTTCCGCGGAGAGAGGAATGAACGATCGATAAAACGCTTATTATACATCGTCAAGGAAACGTGCCGAAGAGATAAAGCGTCTATGAGATTGAGTTGCGATGTCTCATTTAAGAAATATTATATTCCAGAATGTTAAACATTGCCTTGTCCCAGCGAAAGTATCGTCATGTGCGACCTCGGCGAGAGGTGAGAGCGTACAGTAAAGTGTCGCTTCGGAAGGCAGGAAGGCAGTGTCTCGTGCCTGCAAGCATACGCGCCCGCGGGACCTAATACTTGTCTCTACTTCGCGCGACCGGCCGTGCATGCGCACAACGCATTGTAACGGATGTAACATCCGTAATGGTTATTCTACCTGTATCTTCGTTCTCGAATTAAATTATTACGTATAAATCTCACTTTAGCTGTGCATATCTTTCACGTATTGAATTTCCGTGCCGCGCGTGAATAGAGTAGCAAGTCAAACGTCCGCGCGTCGCGTTTCGCGAACGAATGAGATGCGAATGAAATTGCGTTTTTATTAAATTTTGAATTCTTAAATTGAAAATATATTATACATATAAGAAAATTCTAAGTTTAAGTAATATATAATATAATAAATTATAAAGAAATGGCAGAATAAAATTGCATTTGAAAAGATTTATATTTTTAGGCTTTCATCAAGAAATATCCAAATTAACTTTATCATTATATTTTGTACATATTGCACGGAATAGAACCAAACAATATACATGACACGGAACAAAGTCGAAGACTGTTACTCGCCGGAAATATCCGTAATCTGAGAGAGGACATAATTTCCGAATGCGCAATTTTTCGAAAATAAATCCCCAGCAGTTTCGAAATTAGATGGGTGTAGCTCGGACACGCACCACAAATTGTATACCTGCGGTGCAGAAATGTGAATGTTGCTATGTAGTTTGCATTCACTTCTTCAGAGGACATTAAAGTGCACGAGGGAATTTTGAGATAACAGGTAAAAGGCCGTCAATTTCTCTCTGCTTTTATATATATTTTGTTATCTAAATAATTTTAAAGAAATCAATTTTATGCAAATAAAAGATTATAACTTAATATTAATAATAATTGTTTGTATGATCTATAATTGTTTATATTCAATAAAGTTCATTTTAACTTTCTAAATTATAATTTTCTGAATTAAAATGTATTTGTACAATATATATAAGTTAACAGTAAAAATTTCAACAATTAACAAGTACTTTTTATTTTTATACGATACTTAAAATAATTGAATATGTGTAAATTATATTAATATGTTTTAAAAGTTATATAAATAATATATAGAAATAATTATCGAGAGTTGATAAAATTCTGTATTTCGGACTTATCAACTATCGATGATTTTGTATGATTCAATTTAGATTAGATTGATTTTTTTCTTTCTATACGCACATTTGTGTTTCTATATATTGCAATAATAGGCATAATAAAAACAACCGCCCTCTTCCACTAGATTTAAAAATAAGAACGAGATAAATATAAAGAGAAAATAATAATCGTCTCTTTGTCTCTATCTCTGCGCGATGACCTTCGCAATCATATAATCGAACGCTCGATAGTTTGAGCTTCCTCCGCTTCATTAGAGAATGACAAATATATGCCTGTTAATCTTCTCTTTATTTCTCTCTTTATTTTTGAGATCACATTCTTTGATGTCTATCTTTATTAATAGCTATAATCTAGATCTATCTTTATTAATAGCTATAATTTCAATGTAAATCAATGCAATGTAATTACATCTCTTCATCCTCTGTACAACACTCGCGTGATTAAATATTTTTATGTAAAGATCAAATATTTCTTTTAATATAAGTGATATTATAATTATTGATAATGTATAATATTAATTTAACATTTATATTTTCAATAAATACATATATATATATAATTTAGTTAGTATTTTCATGTATGTAACTGTCTGCTTGGTATATAAATGTATAATATTATATATTATATATATTATAATGTTATTTATGTATGCATTTATAAAAAAACATATTTTTTAAAATATATATTATCTTCGAGTTTTTAATCGACAATTGAATCTGATTGTGAGTAAATGGACAAAATGATCGATTGATAATTACATGTGACAAATCGTCGCATGAGCTATTCAGAAGAGAATTCATAGCGATCCGCATTAAGTAATTAAGTGATTGGTTAAAAAGATTTTAACAGAGTCAGTTCTCGGTTACAATACCCTTTTTCGGGAAGCATCGTCTTAACTTTGGAATGATCTAAAAATAGCGCGAGAACTATCGAATCATCTTGTTCCTGCACCTGTCGCGATTCGCCGTCCGTCGTCCGCCGAAACATCTGCGATGTCATCCATGCGATCTTGATTTAACAATACGACATCATTGTTCCCCGTGACCGCGCATCATCGAGTCACTGTCTTTCCAAGTGGAAACTGTAATCTGCCTCGGAGAACGATCTCGAAATATTTTGTGGACAATAAACAAATGCGATATATTGATTTTATTCAATTTTATACAAGTTTTATAACACAATAGTATAATATTATAATTAGTGTTGTGATTAAACATTTTTCAATTATTCTTTTGAAAGAATTGCTCCTTTTTATAATTTTGCGAAATTACGAAAAAATTTAATGTGTGCACTACACAGTACATGTTATTTATATTACATATTTATATTTTAAGTAATCTATTTTTTTTAAACGTAAATAATTGTCATAAGGAATATTATATATTATTATTACATAAAGATATTATCTATTT
>NW_012028147.1:0-370 GCF_000956235.1 Wasmannia auropunctata
CTAATATTTTGCAAATGCAAACCACGATGTACTATCTTTAGTCTAGAGGCAGTATAACACCAATCGTGGTCCGCATTTGCAAAATATTAGTGCGTTTTGAAACCTATAAAAAAGAAAGTGTCGCAACCTTTTAGTGAGCGAGTGTACATACATATAGCAGACGTTTGAAATTAAAAAAAATACGTGTAACAGTAAACGTTGCAAAAATTAAAAAATAACATGTAAACTTTTCATTGCCAATAATAAAATGAGTGATTGTTATCCTTAGTACAGCCAAAATGGTAACGTCATCATTCTTCAATTACCCAGACAGTCACGAAAATTTGTCTTTGGCCGGACGTCTTTAATAATACCTCGTCGATATTATTAA
>NW_012028147.1:2849-4101 GCF_000956235.1 Wasmannia auropunctata
TTTACAACACTTTGTTATTTATTTAAATGTGATATGATATAATATCTCCAAAATTTCATCAAATATTTTGAACATTAAATATTACCTTTCCATTATGAAAGCTGTAATATTCTTATTATAGAAACGACGTAATCCTTGAAAAATATAAATAATATTTTATTTTAATATAAAAATAAAAATTTAATAATAACAGAATTATATAATACTTTTTACTATTATTATGAGATCTAATAAAATTTTCAAATATGTATTATAATTTTATGATTAATGTTTTTTTAATATCACTTTCCTAAATTCGAATTGCATTATAAATTCGAATAAAAGTTAATGTAATTTCTTTTTGATCTATCCATAATTAGTGGGCACCTTTTATCTGCAAAAAGAAAATATTAGAAAATTATTTCAATAATAATTATTTAAATTTCAATATTTTATTATAAAGGTACACAATAACTCCATAGGATTGTTTTTCTATCATTTTAAAGAAATATAATGATAAATATCTATTATTTACATGTAGAATATTTTAAAATTACATAATTATATTATACAAACATTAATTAAAACAACATTAACTTACAATTAAAATATTCAATTGCTATCATATACACAAGCTTCTTTTGAGGTTATAATAATAATGTAGAATATTGTAAAATTACACTGTGTAATTTTACAATATTCTACATTATGGAATTTATTACAATGAAAGTTATTATAATTAATAATTGTTGTTATAACTTAACTATAATTTTTGCGATAGTCTTTATTACTATTATAACCTTAAAAGGAGCTTCTGAATATGTTAATAATTGAATTTAATTGTATAATTGCACGAATTATTGACATTGTGTAAATGTTAATTGTAATTACAATAATGTGCAATATAATTTATATACTAATACTTACAATTATGAATATTAAACTCGATTAATAGAGGTGTGTGTAAACATAAAAACATTAAGGACGGTATTCACAATGGCATATATACCTAGATGACCTAGATCTAGAATCCTAATAGATAATAAGAGAACACGAGTTATTAATCCTTGGCATTGACTATCGCAAATGACCAATCATAAAACAGATATATTGATATTATAAATAGTCATCAAATAAATAATTTTTCTCCGATAACTGTTAAGTACTATAAGTTAATATTTTATTTTTATATAATATATAAATTTATGCTCTGATATATAAGAATATTATTTTTTTAACTTATCGTTAAATACAAATGTTACAATCCGTAAAG
>NW_012028148.1:0-908 GCF_000956235.1 Wasmannia auropunctata
CACCTAACACTACAATTTTTCCACCGAAAGGTAAATTGTTATTCATGATGTCACGCAATGTACGATCCATAATTTCTAAAGCATATCGTGGTGCCATTGGCGCTTCGTCCCAAATGAAAATATCTGTTTCTTTCAAATATTGAGCTTCCTTTGATTGAACTTTAATGTTAGATGATGAATCAGCAAATAATGGAACTGGCAATCCAAATGTTTTATGAACCGTTTTGCCTGCTGGCAATAACGTTGCTGCAATACTCGTAAAAGCCATCGTACATACATGTTTATTACGAATTTTAATTAAGTGATAGATAGTTGTATATGTAAATGTTTTACCTGAACCACCTGGACCATCAATATAAAAACAATTACTATTGTTATTATTATTTTCTAATCTGTTTAATACAAGATCGACTATTTCTTTCTGCTTATCATTTAACTGTTCATATTGTCTGGTACTAACTTCTATAGATTCTTCAAGAGTCATTAAATAATCTTCTACCTCAAAATTTTCTGTTAACTGTTCCATTTGTGGAAAATCGGCAAAACTTTTACCTTCAGCAGAAAGCATAACGCCGATTTGTGCGTAAGCTTTTCGTTGTCCTTGCAACACACCAAAGTGTCGTGCGTAATCTTCCGACATTTCTACTTTAAAATTTTCCCAAAATTCATCAGGATGCAACGGTTGACAATGTAATAATATCCGAACAAATAGTCTACGAAGTTGTCTTGGCATCATCCATCCAACAGCTTCATTCATAGCTCGTATCCATTCGTCATCATCTTCAATTAAACCTAAAGCTAAACATGCTGCTGAAAATGATTGACATATTTCACTATTTACTGTTCTTAAATCATTAAAACTCGTAGCTCCTTTTACAGTAAGTAACAATAGTCGGAAGAGCACACGT
>NW_012028148.1:12467-13310 GCF_000956235.1 Wasmannia auropunctata
TTAATTAGAATAGGTAACAAACTCTTCCTATTCCAATCCAAAATGATAATAGTTAGTTAATTCTCTCTTATAACATTATGCAAAGAACTAAAGCAGTATAATAAAATAAAATAAAAAAATACAATAGATAATATAATAAGGGACCTAGAAATTAAAAAGGGATTTTTGCACTGACAATAAGTAGCAAATTATGTGACAGAAAACAATCGAAGATGTGAGAAAATCTCCAGCAACAACATACTTGGCGCGCCCGTTTTTTTGTAATTAAAAAGATTATATATATACATATATATATATCCAACTTATTACTTTGAATATTTCTCATATTTTGCATATAATTTTAACGTGTTGCAGCACGTCATACGCACTTAACTTATTGATAGTGTCATTATAGTATCATCAAATAACTGTTAATTAATTGTAATTGAAATAATTTAAATATATTAAATTAGCGATATAAGTCCTTATATTTATAAATTTTTTAATAATCACATATATTAAAAGAAATATATTAATATAACTTAATTAAATCATCATATTATAGAAATCATTTTACCACATTTTAATAATAACAATAATAATATTAATACCTAAAATATATAGTAATAAATAGGAACATAAAGCGATCCTAAAGTCGTCTATATTATTGACCGAATGTCATTATTTCGATTACAAAATAAATATAATTAAAGACAATAGATTTAATAATAATCTTTCTCAACGATTAAAGTATAGACATCAATATTATGTAACTTAGGCTGGTAGAGATATGTTATGCTATGAAAGACGTTTTTATGAAAGTTAAAGAGACAAGGAATGCACTCACCTCACAGTTAGCATTGT
>NW_012028149.1:0-1141 GCF_000956235.1 Wasmannia auropunctata
TCTATGCCATAATTTTTTTGAGCAGTGTATATATATATATATATTATATATATATATACACTCGACAGCAAAATTAAAGCATCACCCATTCTGAAAAATGGTCATTTTCGCTTCAATGTTGAATAACTCGGTAAAAAAAAATCGCACAATGCTGGTCGAGTGCTCAAATTAAAGCTCAAGATTCACGCTTTCAAACGCTGTAAACTTCATTTGCGTGCGATTTTTAATTCACGCCATGGAACTTTGCAAACTTAGTAAAAAGTTTTTAGATTTGTTGCATCTCCATTTGCATCCGTGCAGCTTTGTAAAGAATCAGTAAGTCATTTAATGAATTATGGATTTCGAAAGTAGAGACTTAAAGCTTTAAAATGCTTTTTTGATCATTTCGATACGATCATTTTTGACGAAGTTACACTTGAAATTTGTCTATTTTTAGTGGTCAGAATGGGTAATGCTTTAATTTTGCTGTCGAGTGTATATATATATATATAGTATCATCGCTCATGGGTAGATAGAATGGACCAAACTGAATCGAAAAGTCCTCTACCATTTTGCAAAATTCGCAATATTTAACGAGATATTAATTTTTGAATATCGCCGAATGAGCGAGTATCTATTCGGCGAGTCCAGCCCACCGCCAATACTAGCGCGCGACCGTCCTTCGGTTGCCTAGCGCGAGGTACGCGGCGAGCGGGGAATTGCTTACAGTGATGGTCGCGCGCTAGTATTGGCGGTGGGCCGAACTCGCCGAACGGATACGCTCATTCGGCAATATTCAAAAATTAATATCTCATTAAATATTACAAATTTTGCAACATGGTAGAGGACTTTTCGATTCAGTTTAGTCCATTTTATCTACCCATGAGCGGTGATACACCTATTAAGAGACACCCTGTATGTATATATATGTATATACAGGGTGTCCCAAAACTCGCGGATTTCCTTTTAAGTGCGGATTCTTTAGAATATTCTAAGACGAAAATCCTTATACGAAAATGTCGAGACTATAATAGTTTTTAAATTAATAGCGATTAAAGTAGGCTAATCACAAAGCTGAAATTTTGCGCGCTCAAGCATGATGATATGACAAATGCTAGAGGTGCTACGAGGGGTCTCTTAACAACACCGAGATTATCATTAA
>NW_012028149.1:8229-12292 GCF_000956235.1 Wasmannia auropunctata
GTATAAGAGACAGGTTGTAGGATTTAAAAAGATGTATTTACTGAGCTTATTGGTTTGACTTTGGGTAGCATTGCCAAGGTCAGAGAAAGATCATTTTAAATTTTTTAAATGGAACCTCGCATTTTTTATTGCATATTCTTGTAGCTTATCTCGAGAGCTTTCCAAAACTAATAAAATATTTTTTCATTAATCACTTTTCGAGTTATAAGGCTTGGAAGTTACAGTACCATCGGCACTAGCATTATCTAAGGTGCCCGAACAATAGCTAAAACCTTTTGAATGTTGTTCATGAGCTTGACACATGTTATCAAGCTCATGATCCAGAACAACATTCAAAAGGTTTTAGTCATTGCTCGGACATCTTGGATAATACTAATGCCCGTGGTACTGTAACTTTCAAGCCTTATAACTTGAAAAGTAATTAGTGAAAAAATATTTTATTATAGTGTTTTGGAAAGCTGTCGAGATAAGCTATAAGAATATGCAATGAAAAATAGGGAGTTCCATTTAAAAAAATTTAAAGTAATTCTTCCCTGACCTTAACGACGCCACCCAAGGTCAAACGGATATGATCAATAGATAGATCTTTTTATATCCTATAACTTTTGTCTTGAACATTTTTCTCAAAAATATTTTGTTTTCGAGATATTCGACCGTTTTCGGACTTTTTAAAGACCCTGTATATTTTGTAGATAACTAATATTTTGCAAATGCGAACCACGATGGTGTATTATCTTTAATCTAGAGACAGTACACAAATCGTGGTTCGCATTTGTAAAATATTAATGCATTTCAAAACTTATTAAAAAAACAGTGTCGCAACCGATATATCCACGTCTGTATGTACATACACATAGTTGTATATTGCAAATTGCTTACTTTCTTTAAACCAACCAATTCGTTTCATTATAATTTTATGCATAAAAGTAAGATACAATTATCAAGAATTAAGTTAATATATAATTTACGAGATATTTTATATTTTATGTTGAAATATGGCATGGTAAAGTATCTTTTTTTAATAACTTTATCTTAATACTTTTAAATACAGAATTAGAGGAATCATGTAAAAAAATTATATAATTTCATTTAAAAACATAGAGATAATCTTCGTATTTTTCTAACGCCTCCACTTAGAAAAAAGCAAGTTGATCAAAATATAATACATCTTTCTAGAAACTATTTCACTTTTTATTTGAAATATTTTTTTATATCATCAATAATTCAGAGAAAAGTTGACTGCATTGATTAAAATAGGATATTCTGTATATTCCTTCGTTAAAAATTTTTCCCGAGTGTCCTTTATAAGAATGACTAAATCAATCATTATCATTGACGTGCTTTAAAGAATAAAATTAATATCGTGTAGTATATACGATTTTCCTGTTCTCAGATAATAAGACATGGAGACAGGGCACCGGTGGATACCTATCCAAATGATCCTCATATCAACGGTAGTATGGAGCCTAATGGTTGGGGTCAGTTAACAAATGTAAATATTCTATCAATAGTCAGGATAAGAGGCCAAAGACGAGCGAAATATAGGTGTCAGTTAAAATTTAAATATAACTAGGTGATTTTACATACTCTATAAGTTTCAACGAACTGCGAACCGTTATTATCGAATTCAATGCAACATTTGAAACAGAACCGTATCATTACACTGTTAAATAATTTTAATAAGTACTAATACTTGCATCTAATAAAACACCCCCCTCCCTTCTTCCCTTCGTTGTGACTTCAAATAAATGTTAACTTGCATCTATAGGATCTACTCTCTCCGAATCTGTAAAGAATTTATTGCGAAAAAATATCGTACCTTCCTTGCTGAGAACATAAGGTGATATTTTTTCGCAATAAATTCTTTACAGATTCGGGAAGAGTAGATCCTATAGATGCAAGTTAGTATTTATTTGGAGTTACAACGAAGGGAGAAAGGGGGGAGTGTTTTATTAGATGCAAGTATCAGTACTCATTAAAGTTATTTAACAGCGTAATGATTCTGTTTCAATCATAATGCTGCGTTGAATCCGATAGTAACGTTCGCAATTTATTAAAGCTAGAGTATGTAAAATCACATAGTTATATTTAAATATTAACTGACACCTATATTTCGCTCGTCTTTGGCCTCTTATCCTGACTATTGTTTACAATACGAGCTGGGAATTTATTTAGTTAAATATTCTATCTTTTGTTCTTTAAATGAATTTGTCTTACAAATCGTGCTTAATTAATTAATTAAAAAACTAGGAAGGAAGGAGGAACCAGTACGATCAAGGATTGTTCCTGCGAAAGCGTTACGATAGCTTTCTAGGTCCGACGTATCATCCCGACATATTCTATCTGCAGACTACCAGTGTGGATCGTACGAAAATGTCGGGTCTATTGGAGGCCGCTGCTTTGTGGAAACCTAACAAGAAGCAGACATTCAAATCTGATCTACCTTGGCAGCCAGTTACACTATTTTACCAGGAACGTCAAGACGACACGGTAAGCACTTTTGTAAAAATTTGTCCAGAATATACGAATTGATCTTTCTTATGACTTTTTAATGTACTTTAATGCAAAGAGAGAGTGTGTATAAATCAAGACAATAGCCAGTAATCGATTCTTATATTAAAGATCGTTTAGTACAATCTTAAAGTGTCATAAGCCAGTTATAGAGTCATAGCATCTTAAGATATTAGGACTTACGACGATCTTGAAATAAGAATCAATGATGAATACTGGTCAATAACTCCTATGTATCATAGTTCAATGTAATTGAAACAATGAACCGCGAGAACCTATATTCTTGAAACTATTGCCATAAATAGGGTATAAATCTTTTAGCTTATGTTAGTGTGGGACACGTGTCCGAGGTACACACAACTACGTTCTTCAGCGAATGACTTGCCGGAGGTCTGCAAGATGCACGAGGACAATAAGCAATTGTTCGCAGAGCTCTCGAACTTCACAGGCATGCCGATCACGACTGTTGATGATGTCAGCTCACTTTACGCCACATTATCAGCTGAGGTTACCCATTGTTTTTTAAAGCGACTAATATGCTAGGACTATTTTGTGAGATGACTAACGCTGCGTATAATGTGTATTCAATTTTTTAAATAAAAAAATTGAACACTTTTAATTGTCCAAATTGTTACAGGAACACATGAATTTGACATTGCCAGAGTGGACGAAGAACTATTATCCCGATAAACTAATACCTTTGACCTTGTTTGAGTTGAAGCTTAACACGTACAGTGACGAATTCCGCAGATTGAAGGGTGGTCCTATGCTGAAGAAAATCACCGATGAAATGCTGATGAAAAAGAAATTAGGAACTCTACAGCCTGAAAAAAGGAAAATGTTTATGTATATTGGTCACGATAGCACTATTGTCACTCTGCTGGACACGATGCACATTTGGTACAATCAAATGCCCTACTATAACATCATGACAATGATAGAACTGCATGAGGATGAAGGCAAATGGAATGTTCAGGCAAGTATTAATTTTCTACAAGCATTTGATTTCGGTCAGGAATTTTAACTCTCCGTCGGCAATATAAAATTTTCAACCTTATTAATTTGCATAATGGGGAGAATGGTCTATACCAGATTTTTTTATTGTTCCGAACTATATAAAAATTTAAACAAATTTTTATATTTGTAAGTTTTAACAAATTCTCACTATAAGAAATCGGATTTTATTTTATTTATTTTTTACAGATTTAAATATAAGAGTTTTTAAAAAATGTGATATCAGTTAAAAATTCATAATTTTTACACACACACGCGCGCGCACGCGAGTACATAGAAAATCCTTTTATACTATTTGAGTATGTACTTTGGAAAAAAAATAATATAATGAAATTGGCTCCAAAAACTCGAATTATTTGAGTACCTAAAAATAAAGATTTTTATAAATAAAAAATCAAACTTTTTTCGAGAAAAAAATAATTAACCCTTATGTGCACAACCAACTTTTACCACGTTGTTACACAACCAGGATACCTGGGTATCCACCACGAGTTTATCTTAATTTGTGAGATTGTATGCGAACGGAAGAGCACACGTC
>NW_012028149.1:23178-23597 GCF_000956235.1 Wasmannia auropunctata
CCCAGTGGGTAGTATGGGCGCAAGCGGGAAGGGGGGGTGCAGGGGGGAGGGGCGGAGCCCCTCTCTCCGCCTATTACATAAATAATATCTATTGTAAAAACAAAAAATACGTGCTTTAATGCTTCTTTTGTAGTAAGGCGAAGATTTAATAGATATTCAATTTAATATACATTCTACCTTGCGTAGGGGTCTCTCTAATCTTTTCGGTATCTAATATTTTTGGTATATTGTAGACTCATTTATTTAGTAAGGCAAAGATTTAATAAATATTTTTACTTTGCGTAGGGGTCTGTCTAATCTTTTCGAGATGTCTATTATTTTTGGTATATTGTAGACTCATTTATTTAGTAAGGCAAAGATTTAATAAATATTTTTACCTTGTGTAGGGGTCTGTCTAATCTTTTCGATATCTATTATTT
>NW_012028150.1:0-1196 GCF_000956235.1 Wasmannia auropunctata
AGAATTGTTTTATTTAATTTGGTATGAATAAATTTTTTATTATGTGTATATAACACTAAGACTGGCGCTAATAGCAGCCAATATTTGTCAGCGCTGTGGCAGCAATTATATAGCGCCAATGAGCAGCCGATATATACATGGATATGTATAATTTTTTTGTATCCGTCCTTGAAGTAACCTGTAAAAGAAATACATTATTAAAAAAAATGTTTTAACTTTAATTTTATATTTATTAATTCCACTGTTTAACAATTATTTTATCACGTTTTATTGAAAAAAATATAATGTCTATATATACAAAACGACAAACTTCTCAGAATGATGTAATAGTGCGGTAGTATTCGGTTATGATCTTGTTAAGAGATCACTACAAATCACAGTCCTCGCAGATATCTTCTATCAAGTCAAGAAGTATAACAATAAACTCGTGTTTTTTTCGTATCACCACATCAATGTATTAATATATAATAAACTCCATTGACGTATAGAATAGACTGCGCATATCATTAGGCAAACGTGGCGTCTGGCATAGAATAAGAGACGACAGAACAAGCACACAAGCGCCACGCGTACATAATGCCATGCGTGTAGTCCATCCTATAATCCTATATGCCCTCCCCCCTCCATGATATGGTTCTTCATGGTTTTATTAACTCCCCATGATATGATATCAAATCCTGCCAATTCGAACTGTGATTGGTAGCGCCATGTATATACATAGTTGTGCTTACATCGCAATCGATACGGATCGATATCATACATCTTCTTTCCATCCTTGATCTGATCGATTGTTCATGGTTTTAATAACCCTCTGGCCGAAACATCGGTTATTATGACTGCTACTGGTGCTACGGTATAATCGGCGTTCCGGTTAGAGGGTTAAAATCTTACCACGATGGAGAATATGGAGGTACGTATTTATTACGTATATATAATTTTAACATTTTAATGTTTGATTTCTCTCTATCTTTTCCAATAATTTATAGTTAGATGCTTTGGAAAAGGAATTTGTCACGTTGTCCGAGACGTTGCCGGAAATGCAAGAAATTGAGCCGGTTAGAGCCGCACGAGCCGCACAGCCATCGGTATGCGTAAGTAACATGTCGCAGGATATTACCTCCTGATTTTTATTTAGATGAGAAGGGAAAATGTTATCAGCGCTATAGCGTTGTACTATCTTTCCTTTATTTATTTAA
>NW_012028150.1:8782-9350 GCF_000956235.1 Wasmannia auropunctata
GTGCTGATCCTCTTTCTCTCACACGCTCGCCATCTCTTTCTCTGTACAGCAGCTGATTGTCGCGATCAACCCTCGCTCGCGACGACGACGACAACGACGACGACGATGCCGACGAGCGTCTGCGTGGTGGACGCGGCAGCGATCGTGCTCCTCGATCGCGCGACAACAGCTGTTTCACGGTTGCACTGCCGACCGCGGTCACCGTTAGCGGCGCCTCTCAGCGTCGACGTCCATCGCGCGAAGCGCGGTAGATCCACCGTCGGTCATAGGGCCGACGCGTGGACAAGTTGGTCGCGCGAGGCTTCGACGGTGTCGCCGGTGACGCTGCCTCACCTTCCGTGTGTGCGTGTGTGAGTGAGTGCGGCAGACGCGTCGTCGGCGTCTTACGAGAGAGCGTCCGATTCGCCGTTGCACTTGGCATGCGGAGCGCGTGTCTTCCTCCGAATTCTCGTTGTCGTCGCGCGCCGCGTGCCAAGTTCAACGGGGAATAGGACGCTCTCTCGTAAGACGACGACGTCGCCGTGCGTCTGCTGCACATACACACGCGCGCACACCGAGTGTGCGTCGT
>NW_012028151.1:0-386 GCF_000956235.1 Wasmannia auropunctata
TTGTAACTCAAGAAGATCTCAAGCAAAAAGGGTTTGTAACCAATGTTTCGGAAACGTCTTGACACCAACTTTAAGAATATGTAATAGAAAATAGGAGTTTCCATTTAAGATTTCAAAGTTGACCTTCACGGTGTCCTTCAAGGTCACATGAAGGTCATTTCAATATAATCATATAATAGATCACTTGATATACTAAAACTTTTGTATTGAACATTTTCTTCCATAATCATTATTTTCCAAGATATTTGATCGTTACGGAACTTTCTCCCATCACTGTATATATATTAGGCCCGGGTGGGACTTTATAAACACCCTGTGTGTGTGTGTGTGTGTGCGCGCGCGTGCGCGCGTGTGTATATACACCTAACCCTGTATATATGTATGTA
>NW_012028151.1:406-2054 GCF_000956235.1 Wasmannia auropunctata
ACGTGTGCTCTTCCGATCTCCCCTTCCGCTCCGCTGCGGAAAACCTCTATAAATCGAAATAAAACGTACCTTAACTCGAATTATTTGGTAGGCATTTAGATATACATATATTTTACCTCTGTAACTCGAATTTAAAGTAGCCAGACCTTTACAAGTTGAAGTTCATCTCTATAAAGTTGAACTTCCATTGTCGCTACCTCTATAATTCGGAAGTTGTAGCTATGTATAACCGTGAGTAATAACCTGATATTTTGTTTTATGGTTACATTTATCATATATATGCAATATAATTCACTGTTGAATATTGATTTTTTTCCTTTAAAAGCCCATTATAATGGGAATTAATTTTTAAATTACAAACTCTCGTACAAAGCCTCCGACTTCATATGTTAACTCTCTTTTACTCGAATTTCGATAAGTTGAAAACTCTATAATTCGAACAGTTTTTCTGCTCCCTTGAGATTCGAGTTATCGAAGTTCGACTGTAATTGTAATCAATTAATTATTATACTAACCACCGTGCTTCTGCTGTGCCGGTGTCGAAGGGGCACTTTGCGGCGGAGGAGCCGGCACGCTGAAGCTCTTAAGAGGATGCCCTTGCAACCGCTTGCTAGCGTTGCTCTCCACGGCGCTGCTCATCGGTTGAGTGCTGTTGCCGTAATGACCAGGGGCGTATTGGGCGTTTCCACTGTACGACTGCCCGCTCGTATATGACAACTAAAAGAAATAACAAGAGTAAAGTGCAATGTTTCTCGCTACGCGCCAAACTAGCAAATAAATTTATGTCGCGCATATTTGATATCCTTACTTGACTCTGTAACGGCTCGTATGTCGAGCTAGGTATGTTACAAGAATCCGGGCTGGATTCTGGAGTTGGTTCCAACGTGACGTGCGCGCGATTCAAGCTGTATTGCGCGACCGTTCGCGGATAGTTCTGTCTCACCGACGATGTGTCGCTGCACGAGGTGTGGATGGTCGGCTGCGACATGCTGCTATTCACGATCGGCGTAGCCGTGGCTATAGCTGCAACAAATCAGAAACTTTGATATCTACATAAACAGTGATTGCTATAGAGATTATACGTCTCACTGCTTATACGTTTGCTTGTTGTAAGATATAATGTATGCAGGGATGAGTAGTAACTAGTTAAGAAGTTAAAAGTTAAATAATAATGTTAATATTTAACTTTTATTAAATAGTTAAATATTTAATAAATTTTAATTTAGTTAATTTTAAACGAGTTAACTATTAATTTCACCTAGTTATTTTTAAATATATATAAACTTTAACTTAACTTTTTTCTAAGTTAAAAATTTACATATTTAAAAGAAAAAAACATTTTCATATAAAAAAAATATTTCGTTGTTATTTCAGATAAATTTAATTTACAAATAAAATCTTAAATTGATTTGATTTATATTGTAATTTTTTTATTTATTAGAGTAATTTTATTTTAAAAAATGACATTTTAATTTAATATAAATGTTTTTCAATATTAACTTTTAATTTAACTTTAGTTAATTTAATCTTAACGTGAGTTTTAACTGAATTAGTTTTTCGTTCATACAATATTAATTTTGTAAGTCATTAACTTTAACTTAATTTAGTAAAAAAAATATTAACTTATATACCTATATATATATATATA
>NW_012028151.1:6393-18248 GCF_000956235.1 Wasmannia auropunctata
CACTGTTTTTTTGACGACATCGTATACACAATGAGGTCCCGGAGACCCCATCCATATTTATTACTGTAACTCTAGTAAAAATGGACATATTTCAATTAATTTTTTTTCAATCAATAGAGAATCGACCAAGGAACAAGCTCATAATGTTTAAAAGTCAATAGAATTAAGAAGCTCCAAGATATATGGGTTCAAAGAAAAAGAAAAGTTCAAAAACGCGAAAAAATCTCGATTTAATACCTTTTTTTCAAAAAATCATATCTCTTTTGTTTATAGACCGATTTGAAAAATCCTTGAAAATTCTAAAAGGGCATACTTAAAATAGCAACAAAAAAATTTGGCGATCCAATATTTTAATTTTTTAACAAAACTGCAAGCAGTCCCAGGAAACCCACGCTCACTTCACTGTTCACTGCTCGGTTATTGAGCGACGATTGCCGCGCGTCAACACGTCTTCCTACTGAGGAGATTCCAAACTTTTTTTACGTCAATATCCCTCTCCTTCTAATTTCAGAAATGCCAAACCGAGAAAGTTTCGCTGGGATCCCGCGAATCCCAGTGTGTATCTAGGGTTAAAGACCCTAGATAAGATAGAACCTATCTAAAAAAACATTTTTGCGAGAGTTATAAAAAGACGTCTTAAAGGCATCTTATGCTTCGATTTTGTAAACTTTATGTTGTCTAGAAAACATTATTTATAATAAATAAAGGTCATGCGCGACTCGTTATTCTAATACAATAAATAAAAAGGAGTCAACGGCCAAAGATGAGCAAATTCACAGGTGTTAAATAATTTATTAATCAATTTTCTAACATAGAAACACAAAATGAAACTAGTTTCGATCCTTACTTGAACTTTTTTCATTACTTAACACCGACTTGCGTACATTGTGTCATCGTTAGAATCGGACATGAGACTCTTAATATACTTGATGTAATAATTTCTCCAATCAATTTACGGAACAACAAATGTAACCATTTTAGGATTCCCAAGAACTGCTTATACGATGTACATTACAAGAAATGCTGCTTATTTCCATATCGTTGAGATCTCCGCTTTACACACATGACTCCGTTTTCGGTGATTTCGTTTTATTATTTATTAATTATTATTAATTATTATGTTTTATCCGATTACTTATACGATTCGGTAATTATTTATGTTTCATTATCATTGTACATCAGAGTTATAGTGATCATGAAATGCACAGAATTTAAAGATTAAATTATTAATGCGACTAAGAAAGTCTAAGATCGAAACTAGTTTCGTTTTGTATTTTTATGTTAGAAAATTGATTAATAAATTATTTAACACCTGTGAATTTGCATGTTTTTGGCCATTGACTCCTCTTTATTTATTATTTATAATGTATATTATTTATATGTATATAATGTATATTATAGATGAATTATTACCGTTGAACTAGCTGCTTCTAAGGTAACGTTATGCGGCGGTTGCGTCGGTTGTGCGCTGTGAGTCCGTATCACGATATCCTTACTGAACGCGCCCGGGCCATTCTCGTTGACCGCTTGAACTCTAATACTGTATTCCGTATAAGGCACGAGATCTACCAATTCATACGTTGTACTAGTAGTTTCACGCGTTATCTCCTCTCCGTCACCCTGAGAACGTACACAAAATTGAACATCGGGACAGTCGGTAATCATCAATTCAACAATTACAATTTGCAAAAAAAAATGTTTATATACCTCCATAAATGTAATAATATATTTGGATATTCGGCCGTTAATAACTTGCGGCTCCTCCCATGATAGAGTAATACTCATGCTACTTGTCGCGTGGCCTTCCAGATTCATCGGAGGTCCAGGAACGTTGGCCTCTATCAGCGTTGTAACTTGTAATACTTCACTAGGAGCGCTGCTCCCCCGAGAATTGTGCGCGACTACGTGGAACTGATACGTCATACTGGGCTGTAAACCGCGTATCATGGCTTCCAGTTTCTGCTGCGTGTTGACAACTCTCTCCCTATCGCGAACAGACGAACGTTTTTGGTCATTTTCTGTACTCGCTCTATTCCTCTGCTACTCATATCCTCGATTTACATCCATAATAATAATTACCTCATGGCCCCTTCTTGTTTGTAATGTATGAAATAATTAAGGGTGTCGCTGTTTGCGTTGTCCGGCTCCTGCCAGCGTAGCGTGACGAATCTCGCGGTAACAATGACGAGGCTCAAGTTCCTCGGCGGAGAGGGTACGCCACCCCCGTCGAACGCTTCCAGGATATCTGTATCATCTACAAAACGGGATTCCGGATCGAAAAGGGGATTAGGATACTTAAATGAGCTCGGCAGGAGATCCGCGGGATCGTCGGAGGGGCTTATCGAAAGCGGCGGACTCGATTTGCCCGATGAAATATGTCCTAGGAGAGTACTCGGATGTTGCCACGTCTTATTATACAACTGTTGCCGCAAATATTTCTTTTTAGGAACTGTCTTGGAAGTTGTTTTATCCGATTCCTCTGCATACGTGAGACGTTAGCATGCAGAACAGTTAATTAACGAGGGAAACACGTGAGGGAAAGAAATAAATAAAGATAAAATTAAAATTTCAAATAGAAATAAACGTAAAAAAATATAATTTTTAAAAATGTACATAACATAACTATAAAGAAACAAAATAAAAAAAAACGGTATTTATTAACAAAATAAATATTAACAAATATTTTAAAATAAAACAAAAGTTATAAAACAAAACAGTGTATGCAGTTGGAAGAAGGTTTTATCTATACTTTATCTCGCGAAACTCACTGGGCTGATTAATTATGAGACGCGCCGAGGCTTGAACACTACCAGCAGGATTCATCCCCACGCACTGGAAAATCCCTGCATCTATGGGTAACAGTCCATTGATTTTCAGATTGTGTCTGGAAATGGAAATATTGAAAGGTTTAGAAGAAAAACTTGTTAAACGTGATTTCACGAAATTTCTTCAACGACGTAAGATTTTCCAAAAAACACACCCATTGACAATTTGCCAGTATGTGCTCAACGTGATACGCTCGCCATTCTTCAGCCAGTTAATCTTCGGTTCCGGTTTTCCATAGATCTCGCATTCGAATTCTAAATCTTGTCTCGCACTCGCCACTTTATCCTCCGGCTTCTTTACAAACTTTGGCGGAACTGTGAGGAGTTTAAATTAAATTAAAGCGTCGTATTTTCGATCAGGGCGGGGATAATAAAATCGCCGCAAATACCTTGCACGATTAACTCAGCAACTGCATCCAGAGAATCGGCCATGTTCTCCGCGCGACACTGATATGAACCGTGATCCGATTCTTTGACACTCGTGATCATGAGACTAGAGGCTGCGACTTCGCGATATCTTGAAGCAGATACATTTTTCGTAAATACTACATATCGGATTCATATCCCGTTGGCATTGCAAGTTAATCAATATACCTGGAGTCGTGTGACATCAAGTCGAGAGCAACGCCGTCTTTAAGCCAATAAATCGCCGGTTTCGGAAAGCCGTTGGCAGCGCATTCCAGGGTCACGTCGGACCCCTCGGTGACTACTTGTTGCAAAGGTTGTGCGATGAATACCGGAGCGCTGTTTCCCTCATCTGTATGATCGGAAGATATGAATTTGATTGTGTTGACGAATTTACCTCGTCGACGATTAACTTGTGTTATTGCTCAGTAACAAGGCTTACCGAAACCGTCACTAGATAATAATCCTAATTGTGCTTTGTTGCTCAGTCTATATTGGCCGTAGCCGCTAGCGTTACATCTGTACGATCCTACGTCGTGATAGTTAACATCGTTGATTTCCAACGCGCCTGTGGGAAAGCCAGCGAGATAAAGTATACCAATGATGGTAATTAACGTGCAAGAAAATCTTAATTAAAATAATTAAAAACGCCGTAAAAATCCCGATCGTACCTGACGGCAGAATTGTCATTCGACTTTTATCGAGTACTAAAGGATGTTCGTTCTTTAGCCACTGTATCTTCAACAAACTCGAGGAAGCCGGCAGTGCACAACTCAAATATGCAATCTGTCTCGGATAAACCATGGTGTCCTGAGGTTCTCTTTCAAAGCCGGGGAGGCCTTTAAAAAAAGTAAATGTTATATTCATCGCATAAGTGCTACCGTCGGAAGAGTGAGCGATCACTTTTCGGAGCGAAGAAAGTTATGCCTTACTCGCTGCTGCAATTTTAATCGTCCTGAAATATATTGTAGCTCGAGAAACTCAAGATTATCTTGCATCCGATATTTACAATATTTGCACAACATTTTTGGAGATGTACATTATTAAATATTAGCTTTTACTACAAAATATTAAAATTTTAATAACAATATAATTTAATTACACAAAAAATTCAATATTTTATTATTAACATATAATATACTGCATATTAACTTTTATTAACTTTTTGGCGTTCTTCAAATATTGTGTAGTTTAAAAAAAAAAATAACTGTAAAACGACAAAGTGATAAAAAATCCGGCGCGACTCCGAAAACAGAATCCGCTTTCAGATTTTTTTTTCAATATTTCAATTGCTTCAATGTTTCAATTTTGTTTTTTCAAAAGAGAAGGCTTCAAAATACATATATTCCAAACCTTGTTTCGGAGAAATCAAAGTTTTCTCTCGACATACATACAATATAAAAAACACAAAATGTGTTAAACGCAGTATTTACAGCCTTATAAAACAATAAATTAATTAATCTTATGTTTTATAAAATTTTAAATATTTATAAAGAATTTCTAGATAAAAATGAGCTTTCCACTATTTACCATTTTGTAACAACAGATTTTAAAGGTTAAGCGATTGTAAAAGATTTTAAAAAGTTAAAAATTATAAAAACGTCCAAAAACTTAAACAACAAAAATTGTCCAAAGATCAATATTTAAAAGCGCACATTGCAAATAAATTTTTTGTTAGAGTTTCTTGAATCACAACATCTCAAGATGACTAAAAATTCAAGAAATTATGTTTAACGCTTCAAAAAGTATTCGTTTTCGCATCAAAGTGGCATCAAGCATAATCTATCTCAGGGCATCTTCAAGCACGTGTATTACACGTTAGGATCTGAAGATATATACTAACTTGCTAGTTTGATTGTGGCTGACCGAGAGACAATCGCTCCGACATTGTCTATGGAAGCTAAGCACTGATAACTTCCGGTTAACTCTGCACTACCGGCGTACACGCTACTTATGTACAAGGATCCATTCGCTAGCTGTGATCTACAAAAAAAAAGGGCATCGTTCCGTCAGACTGATGCGCAGGGTCGTAGCAAATCGAGGAAATCTCTCCTAAATTTTTATTTCAACCAATGTAGATTAGCTATGAACTCTCAGCTTAACTTACTTTTTATTAAAAATCTAATGAATGCGGTTCGTTATTATAATAACAAATTAACTAGGAACAAAAACTAAGTCCAAAAAACGAGCAAATTGTAACTAGGCGTTATCTTACTTATTAATATTTCAACATGCTATATTTTACATGCTAAGATATACAAAAAATTTAATTATACAAATCGCGATACCGATTTCGACTATAACTTTAATCATCTTCAGACCCGCAAACTCTAATTTAAATTTAATTTTAAGTTAGAGCTTGCGGCTGAAGATGACTGAAGTTATAATCGAAACCGGTGCCGCAATTTTTGTACATCTTAACATGCAATGTTAAACTATAATAAGATAACACCTAGTTACAATTTGCTCGTTTTTGGCCTTTAGTTTCCTAGTTAATTTGTTATTACTTTTTATCTTTCTTTAGTTCTAAGAATTGGGCATTAAGTTAAGAAAAGATTAAAGTTAATCTACATTGATAGAAACGGGAGACGTAAGATGTATCACGCGTATTACCGATAACTGTCCCCGATAAACGTAATCGGCTGACCGTCGTCCGTGCGCCAGTGTATACTCGGCGTCCCGAAGTCTCTATTCGCTTCGCAGTCCAGCCTCGCAGGACCTCCCTGCTCCACCACCACATCCCGCGGCTCGATGATGAAGTCCAAGCCTCCCGCGTTGACTGAGAAGAAAAGAGAAGAAAAAAAAGATTAATGACGGAAGAAAACGACCGTCATTTCGTTTGTATAACGAGATTTTGGCAACGGGAGAATCTCTACCGTCCCTCCGCGAGTCGAAATTCAATTTGTCACATAGAGCAATTCGCGCTTCCGGATAAGAATCGCGACGATATCCCAAGGGGGAGAGGAGGGGGAGGAAGAGAAAAACTTCCCAGTGTGTTTGTGAAGGGGGATGTTTAACGATCACACCCGGGAGTTACCCGGGAGTACCCCCTGTTAGAAGCAGCGTTATTGCACTATCGAATTTCGGAACCCCACTGTTTTGTGCGTCTCGCGACCCATTCGTGCACAACGCGCGTTAGTTAGGGGGGTGTAGATGTTAAAAGGGGGCGGAGGAGGAAGAGCCGCGGCGTATCGGATGGTTCGTCTAGAAAGGGGAACCGGCTGCGGAGGAAAGGAAGCGGGGGACGATACGAACAAAGGGTCGTCCACCCTATATAGGAACGGACGCTCCTGCCTGCCTGCCTGCCAGCTTATAGCGAGAGACGGCCAAATGCCTGAATTCTCTCTCTCTCTCTTTGTTTCTGTTTTTCCCCGTGATCCCTTAGCGCGATCGCGCTATCGCGATACGAGACGATTTAACATCGCGAATTGACCGCAACAAAGAAGAAAAAGGAGACGAGAGGAAAACGAGAAAGGCTGCCCCGTGCGCGGCGCATTTTTACAGGCGACGAGGCGAGAAATCGCTCCTCGAAATGATTGCTTCCTTTCCAAAAGATTACCTCGATATCTTTCAACGGTACAATAATGTAAATGGGAAATATTCTGGGAAGACATCCACATTGTCTAAATAATAACTTTGCTGGAATATGTCTTATTTATCGGCCGACACGCGATGGTTACAAAAAATATGTCATACCTTCATTTTTACATATCAATTCTATTTACAAAAAATATAATTTTTTAGATGTGGCTCGATAAATCCAGAAGAGACACAGCATAACCATAACTTATAATTATTATGCTATTTTAAAAAATGTTAGAAATTTTTTACTAGTTTATAATAGATTTGTTCTTAATAAATAACAAAAGTTAAATCGATAATTTTCAGATTATATGCGAAATTTAATGGGTAAAAAAAACTTTTATATTATGAGGAATCAAATGGCCCAAGGTAATAAGGTGACGTCTTAATAATGTCTTTAACGTCAATAAAACGTCAATAAGAATACTGAACCGTCATTTGACGTCTTGTTACTTGAGGGATTCCAAAATATATTTTTCAATTAATTTTCTAGGTAAAGTTTGTTTTAATAAAATTCTAATATTTAAAGTATCATTACAAATATAGATATATTTATTTAGATCAATATATTTATCGATCTAAATAAATTATTATATACTACATGTATTATATTTTTGTATACAAATAAATTTATATTTAATTTATATATTTAAAAATTTATTTAAATGTATTTTTATATATTTAAATTATTGTGATTATATACATTACTTTCATTATTCTTTTTATTATTTTCATTCATTAACAAAAAAAAGTCAATTTTTAAATCAAAGAATCCGAAAAAAATTAAAAAATAAGAGAAATAAAAAGAAATAAAATAAAAAACTGAAAAGTGGGACTTTACGCAGATAACTCTGAATAGCATTTCTTCGATTTATTTTTTTACGACTCTTATACAATAAAAATTGTGTGTGTGTGTATGTGTGTGTACAAGTACAGAAGTTTTATTTTAAATTTCAACGATTGAAAGCTGCACTTCGGGAGAATTGTCCTGAAATATTCTCCAAAAATTCATGTAAAAAGAGCGCAGTGCGCGTGCGATTTCCATTTTACTGCGACGTAGGTGGGAGCCGAGAGGCGGAAACACGAAGGTTTTATTTATTGTATCGCGCTTCGAAATCGCCTCGAACGGCGCGGCGCGCGTGACGAAATTGGAATTCTCCCTGCGACCATCTACCGCAGCGCGCGAGCGTACGGACTTCTCTAAAAACGTGCGTACGCAACGAAACGCACGACGCGATATTATTCCAACGTTCTGCCTTTAATCGCGGCGTGCTGAAAGACTGCACTAACGTCGCAACCTTTTGGTCCTTGATCCTCGGAACAAAAACGTCCGAGTATTCAGGTCTCGGTTTTCTTCAGGAGGTCGGCCTCCTAATCGCCACTTTTTTTTCTCTGCCACCTGCCTTTATATCCCGGCGATGCCGCGCGTTAAAAATTTTACGCTCGAGGCGCGTAGGATGTATCATATCATCTCCTCGGTATTCGGAATGTAACGCCGTAAAATAATGCCATCCGTGCGCGCGCGTGCACGCGGAACGTTCCGCGCTCCGGGAATGTCTCGGAGTGCGGAGGGAAAAAACACCGACAACGCAAAAGAGCCGACGTCGTCGGGAAACGGAATGCATACGCATCATCATTTTTACCCGGTAATTCCGTGTAGACTCAAGGTCGAGGTTAAGTAGCCTTTAAAGAGGCGTTAGATCCTTTTTTTTCCTTTCCTGCACGCGGCCGGAATATTCGTGAGAAATTCCGCGTGTTGCCTGTCGCGCGTTAATCGCAATATTTCTAGAAGCCGCGCTCTCGCTTCCGCGAAACATTTCGATTAGACGACGCATCCTCCGATTATAAACCATGCCGTTTCTTTATCGGGGAAAAACGATACCTGCGGCCGATTAATCGGAATATCGCACCGAGCGACGGGCATATCGGGCACCGTTATTACAGACATCTCGCGCGGCGCAAGGGGAAAAAAACTCGCGATGAAAACCTCCTCGGTGAGCGCGTTTAAACGAGGAATAACAGGTCGAATTATCGATTATAACGGTACGATAATTGCAAGGTCGAGTAATCGATAATAATCTTCGATTAGTGTAGCGCCGATTAAGCGGGGCACGCTCTCCAGAAAATGGAGAAACGGGGATACACGCAACCGATACGCGAAACCGGTATACGACTCCGACGGGATTTCGTATACCGATTTTCCGTGCCCGGCGATCTTATACGTGGGAGGAAACGAGTTTCGCATTTATTCGCGGTCTAAAAAACAAAAAGGACAGAGTGTTTATCGTGAAATCTTGTAAAAAAAGTTCCCTCTGAGATTTCTCGAATTTTTCAGATAATTTTTTTGAATTTGCAAGTAAGATTAAATAATTAATTTATGCAACTTTGAAATAAATTGGAGTGTAAATAACGCAAACAAACCGTATATTGTAAATTAGTACAAAACAAGGATTCCATGAGATCATATCTATTCTCTTCTGTGCGAAGCCAGCGAAACCTATAGGATAAGGAAGAGAGGCTCACTGCAATATAGTAGTATCAATGAGCTATTTATTCTCTTCTGCTGTAAGCATCCTGGTTTTTTTATAAAAAAAATTCGAAAAACGCTAGAATGTACGTGAATGTATGCCATACTTATTGCTTGACCTATTATTGACCATTCTGCATTCCTCGATTTTAGGAAATACAGAATTGTATGCCAAATGATACCTATCCTATAATAAGACATTAATCACAGCGAAGCTTCAGGTTGAAGTAACCATTATTAGAATTAGAGAGGGGGGGGGGATGGAATCAAAGTTCATTACACTGATCGACATGCTAAAAGTTTCCTACAAAGGAGAGTGATTTCTCGTAGATTTCGGAGCGCTGAAAACTATGTTGACCTCAGAATTTGTTTATCACGTTACATTTTTTAGAAAAATGGGGTTAAATCCCTTAAAGAACGCGTTTTTCGCAATTTTTAAAAAATCACATCGGATGAACCCAATATGCAAAAAACTTTTTAAAAAACTTCTTAAATGAAAGTTTAATTGTACGAGCCCAAGTATCTCCATTATTACGAAACTATTCACCTGCATCAGGTTCATCCGCTGCGATATTTTAAAATTGCGAAAAACGTTTTTTTAAGGGATTCAATCCCATTTTTCTAAAAAATGTGACATAATAAAATGTGACAAAATTCTAAGAGCAGCATCGTTTTCAGTATCACAAAATCTACGCGAAACCACTCTCCTTTTGCAGAAAACTTTTAGCATTGATCAATGTAATAAATTTTGATTCCACCTCCCCCCTCCTAACTCTAACAGTTGTCACCTCAACTTGAAACTTCTTTGTGATTAATGTCTCATTATAGAGTATCATTTGGCACACAGTCCTAAAACCGGGAGCTCAAAAAAAGGCGATTTTTAAGACACTCTTTCTCTGAGTACCGAAATTCCATTAAAATCTCTGATTTTCAAGAATAAAAAGAAAATCCCCTAAAAATTCCAGGTTTTCCCGGTTTTTCTACTAGGTAGTATAAACATTTCGAAATAGGAAAAAAAAGAAACATTTTTTTCCCCGCAATGAAATAATTTTGAGCTCCACGGAAACGCTGCCGCGCTCGATCGCCGATTGAAAGCCATCGATAGCGAATTATTGGATTACAGCTCCAATTGGCGAACATTTTCCCCGTAACCGCAGCATCAGTGATGAGAAGCCCTCTCGAAGCGAGGTACCGTCGCTCTCGTATCAATAATCGATTGAGCGCCACTGGCGGCGGTTATTGGGTTACAGTTTCACGCTCACGGTGGTCTGTCACCTTCGGGTGTGCGGGAGAGGAGATTCCCCCTATGATCCCTCCGTGGTTCGACGATGACCCGATCCTCGTGCCGATCAAACGCATTTTCCATCGTGCCAACGGAAAAATTAACGAGAATTTCTTCGATCACCGATGCTGTGGTTCACCAAATTCACTCGCTGCGCGAGCTGTGAATTATTTCGCCGTGAATAGCGGCCGCGTTTAGCGGAACTTTTATTTTGTAACTATTTTCTTCGCTGAGATGAGGAACTATTCCCTAGATTTAAAAGTATAATTCAATCAGCGCGCAAAGCACTTACAAAGCACTTTGAACTGACTTCTTCTGCTGAACATGGCCAATGCATCACTTGAATTGTGTCACTACAATGAGATAAAAATATTCCAGATCGAGCGCAAAGATTATAAGTATACGAAAAAAGGTAAAATATAAAAAAAAACAACGAGACCGAAGAACTGAAATATTACATACAGTAACAAGCAGAAAAACATATACAATTTAAAATTTTCATATATTTTATTTCATTTTTTTCGCAAAGATATTGATTTGTATGTTATTTAAAAACATAATCTATACATACTAACAAGATTTTATTGTGAAAAACAAAATGAAAAAAATAAAAATAAAAATTATAAAACTTTTTTTTAATCATATTTTACTAATTTCCCTTTTCTTTTATTTATATCTACACAGAAACTTAAATCTTAAGGAATAACATTTCTAAAATTTGAAACTTCGATAAATCAAATAATTCAAATTATTATTTGTTTTCTTAGCATTCGAGAGGTTCGATAATTGCGATATACTGTAATTGCAATATTTCTCTACAAATTTCCAATTGGTACTATTACTTTTTTGTCTGAGTGAATGAATGACTAATATGAATCTGATGCCCAGTTTTTTAAGAAATAAAAGTTTATAATACAGTTAATTCATACTTGATTTGTAACGTTTTGTTCTGTTTATACCTTAAAGGGTTAAAAAATAATAAATAATCTAATACAAGGTATTCAACTTAATATTATTTAAAAGAGAATCATTTGTATTTGTTTGTATTTCCTTCAATTTTGGTTGCACTTCCAAGGATTCAAAAATCAAAACTACATTGGAGTATAAATAAACACCCCTATTAAGCTGGACCCCCCACCATCGCAAATTAAGTTCGGAACTAGTCAAAAATTTAGTGCTATTTTGTTGCTAATTAGTTGCTCTAATCCGAATTTTGTTGCTCCAGCCTTAGGGA
>NW_012028151.1:20251-24581 GCF_000956235.1 Wasmannia auropunctata
AGCCCCCCCCCCATTTTTTACGCGATTTCCCTAAAAATCTCCCTAAGGCTGGAGCAACAAAATTCGGATTAGAGCAACTAATTAGCAACAAAATAGCACTAAATTTTTGACTAGGTCCGAACTTAATTTGCGATGGTGGGGGGTCGAGCTTAATAGGAGTTACATAAACTGTATATTGTAAATTAGTAGAAGACGGAGCCCACAAAATCATATCTATTATCTTCTACAGTTGAAGCTCGTGAAACTATAATACAGTCAAACGTAATAATCGAAATCGATAATCGAAATCGAAATAATCTCAAGGGAAGAGAAAAACCCTTCGAGTTACAGTTTTCAACTTACCGAAATTCGAGTAAAAGAGGGTTAACATATGAAAATTCGACTTACAGAGGCTTTGTACGAGTTTAAAATTTTCTGATTATAATGGGTTTTAAAGGAAAAAAATCAATATTTCACAGTGAATTATTTATTGCATACATATAATAATGTAATCATAAAACAAAATACGAGGCTATTACTCATGGTTACACATAGCTACAACTTCAAATTATAGAGGCAGCGACAATAGAAGTTCGACTTATAGAGGTAAACTTTGATTTGAAGAGGTCTGACTACTTTAAATTCGAGCTGCAGAAGGTAAAATAATACATCTGATAAATAATTTAAGTTAAGGTAGGTTTTATTTCGATTTATAGAGGTTTTTCGCAATGAAACGGAAGAGAATGAACAAAATTTTCGTCTTATAGAGGTTTTTGAGTTGTAGAGATTCGAGTTTAGGTTCGACTGTAGCATAGAGAAGTGAGGCTCATTAAAACATCGTATTAATGAGCAATTCTCTCTACCTTTCTCTTTTGCTACCTATAGCAATCTGATTCTTTTATAAAAAAAATTCGAGAGACATACGAGAATGTACACGGATGCCATACTTATTGCTGATCGATTGTTAATATGTTGCATTATCAAAAAAAATTGATAAAAGAAACAATGGTGTCAGAAAGATAAAATTTAAATTTAAATATAAATTTCTTTGAATACCGAAATTCCATGAAAATCTTTGATTTTCAAAGATAAAAAGAAAGAAAAAAAAGAACAGCGTTTCTCAATTTTCGAGACTTCGTTAAGAAGGCTATTCTTCGAATTATTCTTCCATATATATCAAACGGCATTCGGCTAACAGTATTTGAAAGAGATTCGTTTGTACCTATTTGTACATCTTTTGATTTCATTTATTACTTCAAAAAGTTCGGAACTACAGCACTTTTATGTTTCCAAATTTCCGACAAATGAACCAATTTGCCGTCGTATCGATTCGATAGATAATTAACAAGAAAATCGAATTCTTCGATCACGGCTGCGTTTTACCAGAGAGCCGCGAATAATGCATTATCAAATTTTACTATTACGAATGACAAAGTTAGTCATAAGTCAATTAGCGAGCATAAAGATTAAGTATAAAGAAAAGTATGAAATATAGAGAAAAAAAAATAGCAAAGCCAAACTGAAAAATTACATGTACGAATGTGCATAGAACAACGTAAAGTACAATATATGTAACTTTATTTCATTCATGTGACAAAGTAAGAAAGATATTCTGGGATATAAATATCTATCACAAACTGGATGCGCCAGCAAAATGCATTAGGAAGACAAAATTAGAAATAGTACTGTCAATAAACATCAATCTTCATCGTGTATTATTAGTTGACAAAGAGGTCAACGGATAATAATTGTGACTGCGAAATGAATGTGACAATGCAATAATTTCGGATGATAAATTTATCTTGCTATTGTTAGCACATTTCAAAAATTTCAATGTTATTAATTAGATTTAGATGAATAATTAGGTAAATAATTTATAAAAATAATTCAAAAAGTGTTTTTAACAATTAAATATAAAAAAACAAAGAAAATATTAAATTTTTATGTTTTTTTCATAATTAGCCACAGCAATTTTTCCGAAAATCTGGCTTCTTTGAGAGCTTGAAATAATTCCTTGATACTTAGTCTCCAATTATTTTTTTTTCTTAATATTCAAAGTAATAATAAAAAAATTCTCTTTTTTATTTTTGCAATAAAAATTTCTTAACAATAAGTCGCATCAATGGTTTAATAATAGTTTGGTTTTATGATTCGTTGATTATGACGAATTAATTGGGATTTGTGCGAATGGAGAGCTTAATTTAAGTCTTTGAGTTCAGATTATAGTCTAAGTTTTATTCGAATATGTTATACACCACAGAATACGTCAGTGCGTATCTACAAGCCGAATCCTTTATACATTTCATCTCGCGATCGGTCGCCTGTCTTGTCTTTCCTGAGAGCTTGCTTTGTCCTACCATTACTTACGTAAATACATTTAAATTTTAAATTTTAAGTCCTAGCAACGTTGTTCCTTCTTTTTCTGCGCGTGCAGCTTACGATGACTGTTTAAGATTTTTATTTATATTATAATCCGGTGCGTATACAGTTATTGTATGTATTAATAATTTGCTCAACACAAAAAGATTATGAGATTGCAATTATTCATAAAACCTCAAGCGTCGTTAGGCTCTCATCATTTCGCCAACGGGCCTGTCTGTCTCATGCGTTTGTCTCTATGTTTTGTCTCACTCTACGTTTTCGCTTTTTATGATAAGCTGAGCGGATCCGCGAGTTAGCGTGAATATGTATATCTTTCTTTCTATTCTTTTCGAATTTTCGATGCAGATTAAATTTTGATAATTGCAGCTGGAGTAGTAGCGACGCAATCGCCACAACAGAATGCTTTTTAACAATCTTTATAAAATTGGGTCCTTTTTTAGAAAATCTAGTACCATTTTGAAAATTTTAGATGTCTCCATTTAAAATCACTACAAATCAAGTTAATTTTAATTGAAACATAAAATTTTCAATTTCAATTTCTGTATAAGCAAAAACATAAATTTAGCATAACTCCAAACTGTAATTTTTTTTCAAGGTGGTTTTTTAGTAAATTGAGTTTCGACATAAATGTCTAATTTTTTTATATAATGAAATTGAAGTATCGAACTTGACGTGTGCAAAAATCTAGGGTAGATCATCAATGAAATAAGAGAAAAAAATGTTGAATGTAACTTTTCACATATAGGTATGTAGTGACAGATTGGGATCGGAGACGCTTCTTTGACTAACTGTACACAAACGAGACGACAGAATTTTTTGAAAAACGAGATTATAATAGTTTAAAAAATTACAATTTTAATCACAAAAAAGTAATAGATCATCGACCGTTCTAGAAAAATATTTAATGTTAAAATGGAAAAATATTACATAACTTCACACGACTTGTCAGTTTAATTTTTTTTTAATAATTTCATTCATCACTTTTGCATACTAAATATCGTTTGTTTCATATTATTTCATTAGATGTACACGTAGTTTTAATATTTCATCCAAATTATGCAAATATTTATGATTTTGGGTGGGCCCTAATGAGACACCCCAAATTTTCGGCAATTTACTAAAGAACCACTTTAATTGCCGTAAACACTTTATTGTAACATTCTTTGAAACTATTTAGAAAATCCATTAATTATATTCGAAATTCTAAAAGTTTGTTTACAAAAATCGCATTGTTTTATCCTCAGTTTCTAAATGTTATTGATTTATATTATTATATTATTTGCAATATTTAATAATTTATTTATTTATCATCTTAATATTTTTCTTAATTTTTAATTAAGTATTAGTCTTCCTTAAAATTATTCTTATTTATGTCCTTTGTTTTTCCATTCAATTTATTATTAAATTTATATACATATGATATTTTATAAGATAAATTAAACTTATAATTCTGAAAAACATTAGAATATAATAAAAAATAACATATTAAAATATATATATATTTTTTATTCTATTTTATACCATTTTTCTCTCTCATCACCTCCGTATATTTTCCAAGTTCAGGGATCGCCTCTGTCATTCTTGCGACCTATGACTTCGCCGGTCAAGATGCCGACAGCTTTGCCCAAGAAAAAGACGAAGGAAAAGAAAGAAAAAAAATAGAAAAAAAAGGAAAAAGAAAGAAAGGAAGGAAGGAAGGAAGGAAGGCATGATTCGGCGCTGCGATGCCTGCAATGCGTGCTCGAAAGGAAAATAAACTATTCAGCGTACTGTACCGTTTGATTTACGACTACAAGCGACAACCTACCGCACGGGATACTGAAATAGACCGAGTGAACTATTACGGTGTGTGTATTGTATATACGGGGTAAATGCATCACGACGCGCGCGCGCAATCACCGCACCTTGCACCGATGCACTGGTTCGGTTAAAACAGCTCCGCCTCTGTGTGTGTGTGTGTGTGTGTGTG
>NW_012028151.1:24601-36431 GCF_000956235.1 Wasmannia auropunctata
TATCCCCTGTGTGCCTTGTCGACTCAGTTGCGTGCGCGCGCGTGTGTGTGTGTGTGCGTGTGTGTGCGTGTGTGTGTATTCATGCACGCCACGCGACTATAAACAATGAATTTATGATTCAAAATGACCTGGGCTAAGTGCCAGATACAATTACAAAATCTAATTAAAACCGATTATGACTACGAAATTACGTTATTTACACATACCAACAAAATCGTCAGTATCTCTCTTATAATCTCTGTGTTGCCGTATTTGCTCGTAATTTTGTATTCTTAATACTAATAGTAAATTCTGTGATAATTGATTAGTTAAGCGTATAGGGTTAGAATAGGAATAGAGTATGGATGTGGTAAGATATTAATTGTAAACCAAGTCCCCTTTGGCTTGTAAACATGCTAAAGGAATAAACATTCTATTCTATTCTTAACACTAAAAACAATAAAATAATAATAAAAAATGTCTTTAATAATGATTTCATAAAATAATATTTATTGATATGTATTTTTATTATTATTTGTAAATATTTATAGAAATTTCTTAATAATAAATCACATCAGTGATTTAGTGAGAGAATATTCTTAACAATAAGTCTTTATAAAATTACTTTTTTTTTTAGAAAAGCTAGCTTTTTGAAAATTTTAGATAGCGCCTCCATTTTAAATCATTAAAAATCAAATAGATCTTAATTACTAATCTTAATTGTTTCTTGAGCTCTCGATTGACGCTAAAAAATATTATTTTATTTTATATTGTTTTTATTATTTTATATACATATATGTAACACACATATACATACAATAATTTATAATATATATACATATATATATATATATATATATATATATAATCATTTGTGAGATTCAGGCGGTATGTGGGATATGTTTCGTGTTTAAATTTAATAACACACGACTGGAATGATATAAGTGAAGAAGAGCTGCTATTTTCACACCGAGTATACGTATCGCATATATTTGTTTCGGGCCGACAAGATTCGTTATCAATTCTAAATGTTTGTTTTCGTTCGACTGTCGCAAAAATCGTCTCGTCGCGCGCAGTTGACACGGCCGTCAGTAGCGAGATATCGGCAAGATAGAGTCAGAGCCGTGACTTTTCACGCCTCTGTAGATTTTCCGTAAATGCGAGCAACGTATTTTTTCACGTTTCAAGTAGATAGCATTATCTGCTCATTACGCAACGAACAAATATTAACGTTAGAAAAATGTGAGAAAATACGTTATAGAGAAACAAAAGACTACATGATATATGTATATATCTCTCTATCAAATTGCCATCGTTAAAGTTTTGTAAAAAAAATATAAAATTATTATATAAAGTTATTAAAAAATATGCAACTTTAATTATTTATATAACAATTTATTTAATGTATAGTATTATTTATGAAAAGAAAGACAAACAGATTAAACGAAAAATAATGGCGATAAACTAGAGGAAAACTTATTGTTAATGACAAAAGCAAATGCTAAGAGATATGACGAAAATAGCGAATTCCTCTCGCGTTTGGAGAAAGAGGAGAGTGTGGGAGGTGTTACGCATTTAAACTCGCGCGCACGCATTTGCGAGTGCGTCGTCCACCGCGCACGCGAATTTTTACAAGACGATAAATCTCATGGGATTTTTCTCGCGACGAGGATTAATATGCGAGCAAAACTGCGATGACAGGCTACGGGGCGCCGCCGCGTGCTCTCCTCCCCTCTTCCTCCACACCCTTCCCCTCCCCGGCCTTTCTGTGCCCCAGTAAGGGGAGAGAATGTTGAAAAAGTGCGGTAAAAGTACTCGGCATGTGACGAACAGACCGTGAAGGAAGGCAAGGTACGCGGTGCGCGCGCGCGCGTCAGGCGTCTACAAGGTGTCTCGTAAATTTAGAAAAGAGAATGACGAGTACGGAAGGGGTGAAAAGGGGACCGAAAGATCCTTGTCGGCGATGTTCCCTTCGACGAGTGATCAATTAATCGTCGACCGAACGCGACACCCCGACTGATCGAACTGTGAGAGTCCCTCCCTTGCCTCTGTCCAAAGAAGACGGACAACCGATCCCCCCAATCACGTGCCGTTCGCGATCGATAAATAAGAATTCGGCAAGTATACCATTCCCGCTCGTCGTTTCCGCGGTCGCCTAAATGTGTTTCCCTCTCCCCCCTCTCCCCTCCTTCCCCTTTTCCTCGGCCGCCAGAAGCTTTCACAAGAGTTCCACGGACGATTCGATTCATGATAATACGAAGATGTACTCCGCGAAAGTTTCGTCACGTTCTCTCTTCGAGGAAATCTCCGATAAAGTTTACAGCTCTCCCCCCCCCCCCCTCCGGCAACAGCATTCCCATGTACCTAGCGTGAGAGATGTGAGAGATCAGATTTGCAGGTCACTGTTTCCCAGAACCTTAAACTAAATACACAAGAAATCTTTTGTTAACAATTCGCACACAAACATATCTTTATATACATAAATCTTGGAAACACATTCCTCGAGTGTAGATATAAAATTCTCTGACTTTTCATTCAAATTTTCAAAAATAAAGCTCCTTTCTAAAGAATTTAAAATAAATTCGATAAAATTTTAATCTTATAAATATCCAAACAAAACTTATCAAAAAATTTAACGAAACTCTAATAGAACTTATACAGTTTAATATCAAAAATATAAATCTTGATATTCGCAAAGTAAAAACTAAATTGTTCGAAAACAAATTTTACAATAAAACATTACTGATTGTGAGTTAGACGAATGAAAAAGCAATTGGAAATTCATTAATCGGAAACTTAGAATTCCGATCGGAATCGTAAATAATTACATAATAAATGCAATGATAAATTAATCTGATTTTTCCAATCGAAAAAGAGCTCTCTAAGATTTCAAAATTTTTAATGTACACTCAAAGAAAAATATAGTGGTACCAACTATAAAGATAACAACTAGTAAGACATAATAAAAGACATAATAGTAATAATTATAAAAATGACAACTATACAAGTTTTATCTGTAGAATTAATATAAATAGTTGAATAAAATATTTTATAGTTGCATATAACTATAAAATAATTTATTCAACTATATGATATATACAATAACTATAAAACTGTAGAACTGAATAAACTATAAAATAGTTTATTCAATTATATAAATTAATTGTACATACATATAAAACTTGTATAGTTGTTATCTTTATATAATCATTACTATTATGTTTTTTTCTCCGAATGTATTTTAATAAAATTCTTCAATGCCTTGGGTTGAAAAAAAACACTGACAATGAGAACTCAAGGTTTTTTTAGATAGTAAAAACGCGAGTTCACAATAATCCTATTCACAATGACCAACATAATAATACTTAATTTGCATAAAAACGGGAATTGTGTGGAAGAACGCGGAAGCGGGATATCTCACGATCCATTCGCGATTTGCGTTCCGATTTGCGAAACACGACAGATATCTCGCGTGACCCGCGTGAAATGCGTTAGGGGTTAAAGCGATCGCGATTCGGTGTGCGTGCACGCGCGGGATTCCGGCGTGCAAGCCGCGTGGGCGCCGCTGATCGGTAGTGAGCCGTTGTCGTTACGACATCGCGCGGTACACGCGCAACGGCGCTAGCTAGTGCCAGGTTAACGTGTGGACGTGTGTACCGTATGTGCACAACTCCTTTCTCAACGTCCTGATAATTCAGGAATATCTGTATATATACGAGCTAAAATAATTATGCGCAGAGATCCGACGCGATTAATTCAAACGATATTCCAACAACAGTTTTGCAAGCGTCAAAATTCGTGTAAATTTTCAATACGCTTATTCATAAACTTTTTGTTGTAACATTTTGAGATGTATTCTAGAAATAAGATATTTGTAGACCTCCACGAAACTTTGTATACATCACCGAGAGTATACATATAAATTATTTAATTTGTTTTAATAACTTTTCTACTTTTTTTATTGTAACTTACTTTATTACAAACAATGTTAATAACTTATTTTTAAGTTGTTTTAAACTGGATATTGTTATATTATAATCCTGAATACATAAGTATTCAGTCTGTTTTTTTTACAATGTTAGAGAGCTGATTTAAAAATTCTAAAAAATTTATGTTTTCTTTCTAAAATATTAATTATATATATATAATATTAATTATATATAATACATATAATATTAATTATATATTAATAATTTATAATATTATTTAAACAGATAAAAAAGATTCTTAGATACATATATATTATTTTTAGGAAATATACAAAGAAAAAATAATATTTTACAAAAAACAACATAATTTTCCTCCAAATAATTTTATTTTTTAAAAAAAGCCTTTAATTTTCCATATCATTGAAGAAAAATTATAGTAAAATGTTTAATATTTTAGTAAATACCTAAATGCATTTGAAAGAGTTCAAAATAAATATTTTTTAAATAAGAGGCATTTTCAAAAAAAATTATTACAATTAAAAAACAATTTTATTGTATATTTTTATTTAATTTAAAAAACCCAAAATTATAATCTATAATTGTTGTAATTTTATACTTGTTGACTTTTTGTTTGATTTGACTTTTTTACAGTGTAGATGTAAAAATGTACGCCGATAATACTTATTACAGCGAATACTTATTATAGAGAATTTAAATATTTATTATGAATATAAAGCAGGTAGACGCTCTCTTCACACCTTCGCCTGCATTGTTATGCAGGTAGAATCGTAAACCTATAGCGCGGGATCTTTGTATAGATCCGACAAAAAGGGACGGACGGACGGGAATCAGACATCGGCACTATTGTATATACCGTTTAGTTTATAATGTTCTATTTGTACGGCTTTCATAATTATTCCACGGTATGCTGCACGTCGGCAGGACTAGTTTTCTCACGGCGCGGCGGGGATAACAGGTTTATTTGAACAACGAGCATTCTATCAAGAACCCCTATCATTGTTGAAAATTTCACCACCCGGATCAACTAGGTATGGTTAATTGAATATGGACACAGGTGAAACAGAATGATATTAAACATTGTAACTCTTTCTTTGTCCAAGAATAACATTTATGGTATTTCGCAAAAATCATAAGAAAGAATAATATAACAATATATTAAACAACCCATTAGACTATTCAAATCAAAACGGTAAATAGCGTTGAAATAAAAGTAAGAAAAAATATTGATTGACGCAGAAACTTTTAATTAGAATAAGGGCTCTAGATCGGGCTAAACGAGCACAAGTTCCGAATAATTTATTATATTGAAATAATTATTGTATTTTTCATCGAGTGACGCAAGTCAGATAAAGATTCTTTAACATTTAGTGTTAACTTCATCAATCCTCAATTGTTTCTTGTTTACTAGCAACATTGCACATTTTATTGATATCATTAAGTAATAAAATATGAAAAACATTAATTTAGTGTATCATATAAAAATTCAAAGTTTAATACTTATAAGGATTGCTTTATAACTTTTATGGCTTTTACAGAAGGTAAAATAAATAGAGATGTGCAAATAGTTCGAATTCGAATCGAATCGAATCACAGTGGATTCGATTCGAGTTCGTTTTCGAATCTGTAAGATTCGAAATCGAATAGAGACTTTCGAATCAACAATGGTTCGATTTCGAATCGATCGCCTATTTTATTAGCTTCATTTATATCTCCCGCGCGACCAATTATTCTTCTCTAATAAATAAGTGTTTTTGATGTATGTACGAGTAATGTCCATATCCATATATATAGGTAATGTTCGAAAACATTCTAATTATTTGTGTACACATACAATCGAACCTCGATAACTCGAATATCTACAACTCGAAAACCTCTATAAGACAAAAATTTTGTTTATCCCCTTCCGCTCCGCTGCAGAAAACCTCTATAAATCGAAATAAAACCTATCTTAACTCGAATTATTTGTCAGGCATTTAGATATACATTTTACCTCTATAACTCGAATTTAAAGTAGCCAGACCTCTACAAGTCGAAGTTCACCTCTATAAATCGAGCTTTCATTGTTGTTATCTCTATAATTCAAAGTTGTAGCTACGTGTAACCGTGCAGAGTAATAGCCTCGTATTTTGTTTTATGATTACATTTATCATATGTATGCAATAAATAATTCACTGTTAAATATTAATTTTTTTCCTCTAAAAGCCATTTATAATCGGAAAATTATAAACTCCCGTACAAAGCCTCCGTAAGTCGAATTTTCATATGTTAACCTTCTTTTACTCGAATTTCGATAAATCAAACAGTTTTTCTGGTCCCATGAGATTTGAGTTATCAAGATTCGACTGTATTATTAATTACATATTTTCTAGTTCAAACTGTCACATTAGATCACGATCCTTAGATCCTTAGAATATATCCTTAGAATATATATTACTGGAAGGAGAATTGCCTATACCGTCCATGCATCGAGCTGAAGCCAACATATATGCGAGAGAGAAAGGTATAGATTCCCAATTGTCTGTAATGCGCATGTGCCATTCAGTCCCCACTTACAATTAGTCCCATTTTTCATTTTTTTTTAAAAGATTTTCGAAAAATAAGAAATTAGGCAAAACGGGCTGAGTGGGGGCTGAATGGCACATGCGCATTACAGACAATTGGGAATCTATACCTTTCTCTCTCGCACATATGTTGGCTTCACGTTCAACACTCTATTCTCCTTCCAGTAATATATGTTCTAAGTCACAATCTCTTTGTAATAAAACGTAAATCAAAAACAGGTTACTTCAGTTTGTTTAAATTATTGCGTAAAATAATGTAAATCATAAATTTTGATATTTATTACGTTTAAATTAACATATAATGTAAATCTGGAAAAATTTGATTCAGATTCGATTCGTATTCAAATTAAAAGATTCGATTCGATTTCAAAAATGTAAAAAATTCGATTCGATTCGACCATGCAAATGCTTGATTCGCACACCTCTAGTAACAAATCGTATTAGATTTCATGGAAGAAACAAACAGTAAAAATTACCTAAACATGTTTTGCGGATAGTCTGATACAACAACAATATCCAGAGATCTAATTGCATATATAAATTATTTCTTTCAATTAAAATTAAAAAATATAAAATAGTACTAGTGAAAGAAACAAATCATTCATAAAGTATTCTTTATGATTAATTACAACTATTAAATATGTTATTGATTATTTTACATTTTTCTGGATAAAAATATGAATTTTTATCCTTAGGTTAATCCAGAATTAGTGCCCTTACTCTATTTAGAAATCTACTTACAGTAAGAGTCAATAAAAATATATAAATGTAAAAGTATAATAAACAGAAAAAATATATAAAGGATAGGACTAAACTCAAGTTATGCAATTATAAACATAAGATAATGTTTATTATTCATAATATTAGTACAGAATAGAAAGATACTCTTAAAATACAGATTTGATAGACCCAATTACACAGTTTTTATTTATAATTCAAAATTTATGACTTGTGTATTTAGTGCTTATGTGTTTTTCTTCGGAAAGTTCAGAGTCCGAATAAGATGATCATTAACAGTCGAAGAATATTCACATAATTTTACGTAAATGTTGCTAAGAGAAAAATAAATTTCTTTTAAAATCAATCATCATTTAAAATTTTGCTTCATAGTTTCAGACCCAATTTTAATTAAGATATTACCATCTAAAAGCGGTAATAGCTAAGATTCATCACCGAGAATCATGGAAATGAGGACGGTGAAATGTGACGAAGAACGATAATATATTACGAATATCACGTAATTTAATATTTAGCATAAGCGTGCGCGCGTGCAGCCTCCAGTGAAATAATTCGCGAAATACGCCGCAGCTTTCACCGATACCACCACGATCACAGCACGAGCGGTCGGCGAAAACGATCTCGTGCGCGAAAAAGCAATATACAAAGCCAGTTGGCGAAGGAAATCAACAACGTCTCTCGTTCGAGTGAGATGAGTTTACGTGTCGAATTTCGAAACCTGGGCAACATCTCTGACGCTTTGTCGTAGCCATACAATTCGCGCCGACAAATGATTTCTCAGAACCGTCTTCAATCGCGATACAAATCATTACGAAAAAAAAAAGAAATTTTGAATAAAGCATAAAGTATGAGTATAAAGAATTGATTTCTCTAGAAAAAAGATTTCAATGCTATAGTGACTTTGTCATGAGCTTGCTCTTCTGACTGTTGCCTTATCGTGCATTATATCATGCGAATAAACACAAATAAATTATTAAAACATTTGTTTCGTACTTATCATTCAAAACCAAAATATTCAATCTAATAACCGATATAACTATAATTTAAGTAAATTAATAACTATTTAATGATAATATTATAAATAGTTAATAATTATTATACTATTATAATTATTTGTACTTTGTTGGTATTTCTCTTCTACTAATCAAAGCTTTTTAAAATCAAATTCCTTTATTTACAAATATAAATTGCTAGTAGATTTTACTTTAATTTTTAACTATTCGTTAATTATTAATTATTAAATATAATACTAGTTTTATTTAAATAATGTCTAAATCTTTCAAAGCGCTACTTTTTCATGTATTTAACATAATATTCGTTACTGCAATAATATTTTTTAAATGCTCTTTTAAATTCCATTTTATTCACTAAATACTATTGCAGTAATAAAAAGCATGAATCTAACATCCATTGGTTTGTTTTTATGCTATATACCTACTGTGTATCTGATATATTATATATGTACACGTATAATAGGATATATCGATCGTGTTTAATGTAACTCGAGATGTTAATTCTGTGGAATTGTAATACCAACTCATTTTGAATGCTATACGATTAGTAGCTAAAAAATAATTAATTGGGATCTACATAGAGCATTATGAAAAAAATTAAGAAACAAAATAAAAACAATTTATAAAATTAAACAAATAATAATAAACACCATAATATAATAATAAAAATAAAAGAAAAGAATAATAATATAGAATATAAATTTATTATTATAATAAATAATTTTAATAAATGATTTTTATTGTTATAATTATAATAATAAAAATCAGTAATAATGTAGATTGGAGCAAGTAAAATGGCTGTTTTTCGTATTAGTTTAAAAAACGGCCATTTTATTTGCACCAACCTTAATAGAATATGTAATTTAAATAACCCAAATTAAAATATAAATACATATATAATACATTAACGTACTAGTTGACGACGGAAAAAACATACTCTAGTTTACTTTTAAATAGCATTTATTTTAAACAAGATTCTTTTAGCTACGTAATATTAGCGTTCTAATTCCCAACAGAAAAGCATCGTACATACAAATCACGTAACAAACTTCATTAAAACATCGGCGCGAAGTTACATACTTAGAGCGTGCAGAAAGAGAATCGAGTTCGATTCGTGAGGTTTCGCGTCGAGCTCGACGCTCGGGCGTGCGAGAGACTGGTATCGCCGAGATAGGCATCACAGACGGTCGAGAGTTCGGATGTTTACTACGCGCGATTCGCGAGCGCGATAAACCGTACAAACCGCGCACTGGGTTGACTGGGCTCGTATAAGCCGGAATGTTTCGCTCCGTTCTCCGCCGCCGCCGCGCCGCTGCGCGCCGCCGTAAAACTTCAATGAATCTTTAATACACGAGACGCTACGAGACTTGGACGCGAAACTTGGGCGCGATCTCGCAACAATAAGGGCTCCATCTCCGCCCCGAATCCCGCCGAGTGTCAATTTATATCGCCGACATGCTCACCGGAGGGCACTGCGCCTATATTCTTGAATTTATATCGCATTCGAAATGATAAAAAAAAATCTATAATATACGTAACGTATACTATAGTATTTTCGCGCGAATATGCGATATTTTTCGAGAATAAAGCCTTTGTACTGCCCCTATTCTTGCATTTGAAATACGTTGAGTTGTTTCCGTGTATATATTACATTGTATATTAGAATCTGATATAGGCAGAATACATATCAAGTATATGCGATATGTTTACTGTAATTCGAGATCTTAATTAATCCTATGAAATTGTAATCAACTCAACATTTTAAGTAATATGCGTATATGTGCGCGCGTAGGCGCTTTAATAATTATTATTAAAATATTTTAATTTTGTATGTTAAATATTATAGATTAATAAAGAACAATAAAAGAAACGTAATTTTTAATTCTCAAAGTTCATTATAGAGAAGAATAATGCTTACATATAAAAGATACTTCGCTAGACATAGAATTTATTATAAATTAATAAATTGTATAAAATATATTATTATGTACTAAATGATTGAATAATTTCCAATTTTTAAAAATAAAATGCATTTGTAAAAAAGGTAGCAAAGGAAAATACATAAATAAATAATTTAAAAATTTATACGTTTAATATTAATAAAATAAAAATTGTGTTAAGAAAAAAAAATAAAATAAATAATATATTTTTTCATAATAAACCTGTTCAAGTAAAACTATTCGTATCATTTAAAATAAGACCAAAATAATATAAATGATAAAATAAAACGAAAAACATGAATCATTGATTTCTATACATATACATATGTACAGGGTGTCCAATAAACGCTTGCAATACTTTGGGAGGTGATTCGGGAAAAAGAAGAAAAAAAGGTTATATAAACAGGTCCGGAAATAAGTCGTTTCCGAATTATAACTTTTATTTAAAAAATTGTAATTTACTTTTCATAATTATAACAATTATAATTTATAATAATGGTCATAATTAGGCACAGTTCGCTTGGCAGCCCTTTTTTTAATTTCTTTAACTTTCAATTTGTATTTTTTTTTTCAATTTCTCCATATTTGTAAATACGATTACATTATTTTTAGACTGAAGGATAAATATAAACAGGTATTTAAATCGAATTAAATAAGATGTTTAAAATAGCCACCTTCAGCAAGAATAAACGCAGAAACAAACGCAGACCCTTATTCTTTTATCGAAGGAATTCCGAACTCTGAAAAACATTTGGATCCTTCCAAACTATTATAATTAATATTCGATTAACCCAATTCGATTTAAATACAAGTTTATGTTTATCCTTCATTCTAAAAATAATGTAATCGTATTTACAAATATCGAAAAATTAAAAGAAATAAAAATTAAAAATTAAATAAAAATAAAAAACAGAGATGCCAAGCGGACTATGCCTCCACATGGTAAATCTTTGGTACAAAAATGAATTATTATAAAGAATTATGATTATTATAAATTATGATTGTTATTATAATTATGATTATGAACAACTACATTTTTTTTACATAAAAGTAGTTATAACTTGAAAACAACTTATTTCCGGATTGTTTATACCCTTTTTTCCTTCTTTTTGGATTCCAAATCATCTCTCAAAGTATTTTATAAGCAGGCGATTTACTGGACACCCTGTGTATATATATATATATATATATATAATATAAGATTTTTATCTACACACATACACACGCGCGCGCACACACGCGACACACACACACACACATATATATATATGTACGTTCATATCAATAATATGTATATTAAACTCTGATAAAAACCAAAGACCTCATAAATTAACGGCTTCTATGTAAGCTTCTATGATCAAGATGTGATGAGAGCTTAACCAAAAGACAAAAACTAAAAAAAATGAGATCGTAATAGAATGAAGATAGACAGACGAGTTCAGATTAAGTCAAACTTTATTTAATTCCGTACCCATTAAACTGTAAACAAGTGTCAATTTGATTCCGCAGATTGATTCTCCAGCGACTGGCATCGCAATAAAAAGTACATTCTGAAAGAAGTCACCCCAACACTCGTCGGCGTAATCTTCTCTTTCGTCGCCCCCGTTCTCCCCCCCCCCTCTTTCCTCCATCTCTCTCTCTCTCTCTCT
>NW_012028151.1:36451-46567 GCF_000956235.1 Wasmannia auropunctata
TCTCCGTCCATCGCGTTAGAATCAAAGACGAAATGTGAGAGGACAAAACTATATAGAAATCAAGATTAGAGAGGGAGAGACAAAGGAGAACAGCTTTTGCAGGATGAGTCTGATTTATCGCTTTATATGCGATCTAAATAGACGGTACGCGAATATTAAAGACATTATTAAAGGTAAGGCGCGACAAATCGATTCGGTACTCGGCGAGAGACGAAATTCTTAGAAAGCTGTGCTGCAAAGGCGAACGGAAGATTTGATATTTATGTGATATCCTCTTCGATGATTCTTTGAATTTCGTGGAAATTAACTAAAATTTATAATAAACTCTTTCTCTTTTGATTTCGCTACTTCATTTAAGGAAGCAGATTCGCTTAAAACTATAAGCAAAATATCAATTTTGTATCTGAACAACAGATTAATTTCTGCATATTTTGAATTATACATATAAAATATTTTGAATACGTTTAAATGTCTAAAAAAACAACATATAATTCTTTCACGGTCTAAAAGATTGAAAGTCAATAATTAAAATATAATTTGTTATATTAAAAATTTTTTTATTTTGTCATTTCTATAATATTCTACTTATTAGTTTTGATTCGAAATAAAGGCAAAAAGAAGAAATCATTGCAAACGATGCAAAATTATACCAGCGTCAAAACCTTTGAAATTCTCCTGTAAAATCATATTTATCGTTATGTATCTTTTTCTTGGAAAATATATTGTTTTATAAAATAGTTTTTAATTTCTTCAGAAAAAATGGACCACTGCAATTAAGTCGTAATTAAAAAAAATACAATGTTTCATAAAAGTTACAAAAAAGCTGATTATGATTACAATTTAGAAGGATTTTATTTTAAAAAAAGCATTTAAACGCGATCAAAATATAATTGATCATATGAAGAAAATAAAAAAAAAACAGATGATTCGAATATGTTGATCTATAATATATACACAGAAGAAAACATAGTAGTAGCAATTATAAAAGTAATAACTATGCAAGTTTTATATGTAAAATTAATATACATAGTTAAATAAACTAATATTATAGTTGACTGAACTATTTTGTAATCGCAGTAACTATAAAACAGTTTATTCTTAATTACGTATATTAATTCTGTATACAAAACTTGTATAATTGTTACCTTTATAATTTTCACTATATAGTTGGAATTATAAAGGAAGGTGACAACTATACATATAAGTAGAAGTTATATGTAGAAGTAATGTACATACAGTTGAACAAAGTAAGGTATATACTTAAATAAATTATTTCATATTGCAATAATTATAAAATAGTATATTCAATTATGTACATAAATTCTACATGTAAAACTTGTATATATAGTTGTCATCACTACTGTTTTTCTCCAAGTGTAATGATGAGAAAAACGAATAAAAATCGGATAAGACGTGGCAATCGTATCTCGTCTCCCTTTTCCGCACATCCGTCTTCAGTCTTCAGTTTTCGCGATCATTAACGAGCCCGTTTCTGTCACGATTGCATTCAAAACGAATGAAATTAATGTACAAAGAAAGAAACGAGCATAAATTGAAGACGAAAGCTACACAATTGCGAAACGACACACAAGATCTCCCCCTTCCCCCCATCCCCCGTCTGCTCTTTCGCAGCCGGGAACGAAAGGAATGAAAATTGGCGAACCTTTGAACCCTTTCTGTATCCGTTCGGCGTCAATTGCACGCTCTCCGCGCACACTTTGTTTCGCCTTCCTCTTTCTCTCCCTGCGCGCGTAGTACGCCTACTCCGCCCCCGACTCTCTTCGCACCGAGCAGCAGCGAGGATGTACTTAGGTATAAGTACGCGAGAAAAAACCGAAACGAAGAATCGAAGTCGGTTGCCGTTTATTTTGAACGGCTATCGATTCTAGTCTATTTAGATAGTTGGCAGCAGAGCCAAAGCGAGAGAAAGATGCCTCCCGCGAATCCGTCAGCATCCACGTCGCGTTCGTCCGCGCGGCGCACACGTTGACAGGTCGATCGTTCTCCCGGCGGCCCAGCCAGCGACGCGGGTTTTTTCTCGCCGCGCGTGAGCGACGCGCGTTCGCGTGGAAATTTCCCCTCCCCCGAAGAGCCGATTGAAGTTTTAAACACAATAGTAGACGAACAAAAGAAACGGCGAGCGCGTTACCGCGTTCAATTCAATCCTTCAAATTCGATCCGTCAGCCGGGTCACCTTTTGGCCGAATCGGCCAAAGTAAACGACGAGAGAGAGCGATTCGTTTTCTTCTTTTTGGTGGACTTCCGATCCTTAAAGATCGCGATGCCGCGATTTCAATCGAGAATTTTTCCAAAAATCCGGCATGGATGGTGAGGTACAGGATGTACAGTCATGGACACATCGGTTGCGACACTTTCTTTTTTATAGGTTTCAAAACGCACTAATATTTTGCAAATGCGGATTGGTGTTATACTGTCTCCAGACTAAAGATAGTACATACATCGTGGTTCGCATTTGCAAAGTATTATCTATCTATAAAGTATGTATTATGTATATTAAATATATATTAGAAACCTATTAAAAAAAAGTGTCGCAACCGATATGTCCACGCTGTACCACGTCCGTGTCTCTTTGAATATGCATACATGCGTATTATATATAGTTTCGGATTTCGATAAACTTGTATGACAAGAGAGAGGACTCGAGGATGCGGGACCGCGCCACCGAGAGAACGAACGCCGGGAACGAGAGGCGAGCGAAAGAACAGGATGAATAGGCAAGAGGGAAGCAGGGGGAGGGGGGAAAGAGGGGGACTCACCTCGTGCGAGCGCTGTCAACAACAAAGCTAGCAGCAGCAGGACGGCGAGTGGACGCGGCTCCTCCATTGGGTCGTCGGAAGCAGGATCCGTCACAACGCACAGACTCCGACGCGGCGCGACGTCCGTCCGCCGAGAGTAAAGGCTTTTTCGAGGGGGGGAAACCCCCGAGATCACCACCGCCTCCTCCGAGGACGACCACCGCCGTTTACACACGCGCGCGCGATGTCCCGCCGTATCGGGTGCGGGCGCATGCCACGCCACGTCCCGCGTCCGACGTCGCCCCCGCGCGCGAAATCCCGCCCGGGGCCACGCGACTTACCGTCGTCGCGGCCGTTTACACGACAGATCGGCTCTCACGTCGTCCGCGGGACACATTTTCGCACGACAAGCTCGCTACTGACCGCACTCGACCGTGGTAAAACATGGCTAACGGACGACGGAGCGTCCGGGATAGTCCAGTGATGCCAGTCCAACGACGAGAATCACGAGAGCGCACGCGCGGCAATCACGGAGCCGCGTCCTCTCCCTACCCTTCCCCCCCCCCCTCCCTATTCATCCTACCTTTTTAGATCCCCGTCACCTAGGAAACGCGACGTATATTTCTCTTCTCACAAGCTCCAACAGACCGACCGACCAGCCGGTCGCTGAAACTGCCGAAAGAGAGCAAAAGAGAGGCACTACGGAGAAAGAAATTCAATGTAAATGCGATATACTTTATTATACTTGCTATATTTAAAACAAAATCTAAATATGTAATCAGATAAGAAAGATGAATACAAAAAAATTCAATTGTAAATTGTCGTTTATTAAAGAATATTTGTTGTTTAACCTAAATATGTATATATGTGTGTATGTACTATAAACTCATATATTTGTTTTATTTGCATCTTTTTTAAACGATTTTATTGAATTTTTCGATCATTTATATTCATTCAAATGTATCATCTCAACGAGATATTATTATAAAAATTTTCAATCCTGGAGCAAAATATATTGTAACTATATTAATGGAACTCCAAAAATAATTGAAGAGTATCGATATTATCTACTATCGATATCAATTTAAATAAAGACGCAATATTCATCATGATTTGTAAAATAAATGTTTCATAAATAAAAACGTGCATTTACAAATAATATCATGTATTTTGTGCAAAACATTTTTTTCCACAGTTATCATTCATATGAATAATCAAATGCGGACAATATTACAATTTTCAATAAAAATTAATATATGTATATTATCGAATATATATTATCGAATCCTTTATACATCTGTATACATGTTTACAAATTATCAAAATAATAATAGATTATAAAATTAGTGTTATATATATTATAATAAGCACTAATATTTAAATTTCAATATTGTCGATGATGCATTTAATTGTTTTTTTGAGTAACCTTTTTTAAACTATATACATTTATCTATATGCATTATCAATTGAATATATTATAAAAATCTGAAATAAGAAGAAAATTTTGGATATTTATTGAAAAAAATTGGCGAACATTTTTTGTTTATTTTTCAAAATTTTTATATAATTTTATAACTTTTAATAAATTTCTGAGATGGTTGTTCTCAGTTGTACATGCACGAATTAGAACACTTTTTAGAAATGTTGAAAATATCTACATGTATATGCATCTGTTCTCTGCAATTTATTATGTATATGTATGTAAATTAATTCTATTGAAATATTCTAATTGTAAACTGATTAATTTCCTCATTCTACAATTTCCGAAAAAAATTTATAAAATCTCTGAAGAAATAAAAAACATATTTTTATAAATCTTTATAAATTTAAAATGACAAATTTTTAGAAATTCTATTATGAAAATTTTTTTTATCAGAAAAAACAAGAAAGAAAAAATGTAAAATGCGTATAATTTTACTAATTATATATATACATATATATATATATATACATTTTCTACATTTGAAATGAAAGCAATATATGTATATATTCTGATATTGAAATGAGAAAGAAAAAGCGAAAAAAAGGAAAGAAAAAAAAGAAGAAAACAGATCAGAAATGCAATAAATTAGTGTATAGATATTATTAATAAAAATTTAAAATAAAGCAAATTTAATTTAATAACAAATAAAAATGTTGCCATCTATGTTATACTTTGAACAATGATTTTCCGTACATCCTTATGTATAAATAAGTATAAAAAGAAAATAAAAATGATATAACCGAAAAAGAGCCGCGAGTGCCTGTGATGTCAATTGGCACATATTCCACGCATGTCTGTTCTTCGTAGCTGCACTGCCTGCACTTTTGTATCGTCTTTCATCTTTCTTTTTCCAGCGTAATCGAATCGAATACGAATACGAATGTTGATTGTTCCTTTTATTTTGAATGAAAAGAACATAAAAAGTGATAATGAAAACAATCGATTTTACGGTCGCTCTCGCACATTCGATTATTTTCTTCTAATCCGATTCTCTTCTAATCTTTAGTTTAGTACGTAACCTCTTTATCGGTGATACTGCTGGTCTAATCAAGAGAAACGAATAGGACAAGGTTGGGATAATGTTCAAGTATTTAATTTAAAAAAATAGGAAGAATTATACAATCAATAAATAAGACTGAAGAGTATAAAACAATTAAGTGAAATTAATTAGGTTGATAAAAAAAAGGCGTCGTATAATCTCAAGGAGAAGTTGAAGGCGCAAATCCACCATCCGGTAGAGCAACGTTAAAAATCCTCCCTGATATCGCTGCAATTTAATTCGTTGGCATATAATTTATTATGACATAGCCTGCCATGTATCCCCGACTACTGTTGAATCTTTGCGAACGATCTCTATACCGTGTCTCGAGCGGCGTTAAATCGAGTGTTAAAAGATTGAGTCATGTTGCTAGTAAAGACGAGGAAAAGCGAAAGGTGGAAAATGTCTCCACGAAGTTCCCCGATTACAAAGAGAAGCAAAAGGTGGAAACTGTCTCCAATGCCTCCACGAGGTTCCCTGATCACAAAATCCTTTATGTATTTCCTTATACCAAGCAAGCTTGTGGTATAAACGTTGTGAAACGCCGACTTACTCTATTCGCTGGAGTAGCCACACCTGTGATCATTGGACTTCATCTGGCCAGCATCTTGTCCTTTGACGTAACTATTGTGACAATAACAACTGGTGAATAAATTCTTATATATGCTTATTTCAAATTTCTCTTAAATAAAATTGACTTGTATAAATAAACATTTCCTCTTTTTGCCCACAGGAGTTCTAACAACATTGTGGCTACATTCTCTTGGAATTTTCACCAACAATCTCATAGGATACATATACGTAAAATTGGACGAGCAAAAAGTAATATTATCTTACATAGACTATTGGGGAAAGAGGATAGACCTGAGGATTTCTGCCAAAGAAATTTTTCCCATGTCGGATAATCCAACCAGTATCACCGATTCTCTGTACAAAAAAGTACTGCTCACACAAGAGCAAAATTTTAAAACCTTAAAGATAAATCTAAAGCTGGGACAGATAATTGACGTTGAAAATTTTAAATGTGTTCTAGGAGTGGTTGAATAATTTTGTTAAACGTGTACAAAACAATTCTATAAAGCGTCATTACGTTTCAGAGAAATAATTTTATTTATACATTTTATTTATAATTATTTTATTTATAGAACTCATCTTGTCTATATCCATCTATAGTGCGCATAAGCCCGATTAGCTTGACATTTCTTGTGTAATTCTTGCTTCCATTTAATCGCACGACCCTAAGACAATAGATTATATAAGATTATAAAAAGAAAATATGTAGCTGTATATTGCAAATTGTAATAACTTTTGTAAAGTAACTTTTCTTTGATGATTCATGAATTGTAAAGATTCACCTCATTCTGTACATAAAAGCAAGGTTATCAAATAATGAATAGTTCAAAAGATATTTTAAATTTTAGGTCAAAAAGTGCCTGAATAAGAACAATTGATTTTTCGATAACTTTAAATAAGTTATATATATATATATCTATATATATATATAAAACTTTAATACTTTTATATGTAGAATAATTGGAGGAATTATATATTATACAGATATATACATATATGTAAAAGAAATTATATAATTCTACTTTAAAAAAAATGGAATTGGCGATGACCTTCATACAATCATAAAAAATAAATTTTTTCGAAAGTTAACTTTACTATTATTTGTCTCCCTCTAGATTATATTATGTTTGTCTAACAAGTTTATGGTCCTTTTTTTCTAAAACTTACAAGTTTTGAAAGTTTTAACTGGCAAAATATGTATCATAATATAGAAATAATTATATATTTTTTATTACAAAATGCAAATTATAAACCTGATTCTGAGAAGCTGCTATTAATTCTTTGGCCAATGTATCATAAAACCTTTGGGTGGACTCTTTCTCATTTGCAGCTTCAATTAACCATAACATAGATTTGTGCTGTGCCTTTAAAGGTGAAATTGGAATAGGAACCTGAAAAGATCGATTTTATCTCGTCAGTGACTACAAAATTAACATATTTAATTAATATAGTATGTCTTTGAATTTTCCGTACAACTTTAACAGTATGTTGTATTAGCTGAAATAAGAAAGTGTTGTATAAACATTGGGCCAAAAATGCTTCATTAAAAAGTTACAGTAAAAATATGAAATCTGTAAGAAACAATTTTTTTACCTAAGTTTATTTATTTCAATATGCTTTCCTTCTATGTTAATAAAAGCTTGGCATCGATGTAAATTGAATTTATCACTGACAAAGTTACATTAACGAGATTTTTTCTTATTTTAGGTTACAGAATATACTATATATAATATTACAACATACTGTCAAAAGATTTGGAAAAAATTCAAAAATCTTGTATTACCTGATATGTGATTCCTCCTTTTCTACATCTCATTAATTGTAAAATCGGTATGCAATTATCAACGGCACGGTGAAAAATCAGAAATGGATCCAATTCAATTTCAGCTTTTTCTTCGCTCGTTGTTGCCTTGTGATATCTCTGCAGTTGTAATCTTTTGACACTCTCGAAAGTTTTGGTTACCAGTGTTTTTGCTAAATTCTTATCTCCATTCTTCATAAGGGTATTAATAAATTTCCTAAATTTCCATAATTGGCGGATAAGTTACAAGAGATAATATAAAAGTTTGCGTTGAAAAAAACTGAAATTGGTAGTTACTTACAGCACTCTTTCATCATAAAATTCGGAGCATGTGTCAGTGACTAAGGCTGGTTTCACTTGCTCATGCACAATCTTCTTTGCTTCATCGCTTTTAAACAAAGTTTCTTGATCTTCTTTTCTAAAAGTGGGTTTAATATAATGGGGTGGAAAAACGCTATAGCTTCTTGTAAGACTCGTCAAGCAGACTCTGAAATTCACATTTTTATAAATAGATGAAAATTATATAAAACAGAATGTATAAAATAATTATTAGAAAGAGAGATTGTAGTTTATTTATTTTTTCGTTATTGTCACCTTGCCAATCCATAATTATTTAATAAATTTGTGGTCGACGTAACAAATAAATGCAAATTAACCATTTTAATCGACTGTTCGCACTGTTCACAGTAACCTAAACCTAACCTAACTGTGACATCGCAACATCGCGATTTACTATCCTCTATCCTCTTGCACTTGCTACACTTATTAAACTCTAGGGTACGTTCAAGAATTCACGGTATATTATTTTATCCTTGTTTTTCATCGAATGTTAAACAAGGATAAAGTGATATCTAGCTGCATCTGGGGATCGATTGTGTATCTTGAAACGAGGTGCAAATTACAAAAGTGAACAAATTCACTAGGATATTTTTAATTTCATTGGTCAGTATCTAGTGAATTTGCTCATTTTTGTAATTTTCACCACGTTTCAAGATCACAGGATGTCCCATAATAACCACACCGGATCTCGTGGGCAGGTAAAACAGATAAAACTGAACAGAAAAGTCCTCTACCATTTTGCAAAATTTGCAATCGTTAACGAGATATTAATTTTTGAAGACCGGCGAATAAACGTGTATCCGTCCATCTACCGCTGAATACAAGCGCGCGGCAAGATGCGACCGCCCCACCGGCCACCGCTGGTAATTGCTAGAGTCCTAGATTATCAGAGAAGCGCGACCGGTGTTACGAGTCCTGATTGGACACGCAAATGGCCAATCATAAGATTGATTTATCGCTATTATAAATGTCTGCCGAATAAATCAATCTTATGATTGGTCATTCGACGCCATTTTTAATATTTTCTAGTACTTTTGCGATACTGCCATAAGCCGGTCGCGCTTCTCTGATAATCTAGGACTCTAGTTACGCATAGTGCAAACTAAACGACTTCGGCTGTATCACTAAAAGAAAAGCAGTCGTACAAGAGTTAATCTCTTTGAAAAAATCGAAAATCGATTCCTCATTAAAATAATCGATTTGCCTTAAAATCAAATTTAAAAAAATCGATTTAAAAATCGATTTTTTATAAAAAAAATCGATTTTATAAAAAATCGATTTAGAATCGAGCATCCCTAGATCAAAAGGAAGCGGGAGTCCCGGCCTTTCGATCCAAAGCTTCCGCCAGGGCCTCTGCCTCCTTTTCCTCTGCCCACCCGGACAAAATTCGTGCCGCCGTTGAAGGACGACCACCACTATCCCGCGGGCAAGGAAACGGGGACCGGACCGTCCGCCGGCCGCAGGGGCGCCCGTCGCCGCCCTACCTAGGAGCCTTCCTCCGTCGGCCCCCGAGCTTACCGAAGGACGACACCTGGATCCGGGCGTGACGGATCTGCCGTGGAGGCTGGGACCTGAACGTCCCCCAGCCGCAAGGGCGCCCGTCGCGCTACACAGGAGCCCTCCTCCGTCGGCCCCCGAGATCTCCGAAGGACGACGCTTGGATCCGGGGGTGTCGTACCTGCCGTGGAGGCTTATCCTGGTGAACCTGCCAGACGAGAGGGTGACAAGGTGGAGGTTGGCAGACTCACGACCTCGGCCGGTCACCACCCAGGTCTCGCGCTCCACGCAACGGGCGTCGCCTGCGCCCAGTCTCGTCCCGTACTGACGCCTCCGAGCCCGCTGCCGACAACGCCGCCGAAGCCAAGGACGCCAGGTCGACCGCGGAGTCACTTCCGGAGACAGCCTCTGAGCCCGCGGCCGTCAACGCCGCAGCAGCTGAGGACGCCGGGGCGACTGCCGAGTCCTCTCGGAAAACCTCCGGCGACGCCGGACCGGCCATCCTGCCTACCCGCTGAGTCGGCGAGACACGCCAGTCCGCCTGAACGCACGTCGAGCGTGAGCACCAGCCCTTGGCGTTCAGCGGGCCCGTCGAAGCGTTCCAGGACACCGGAACGTTTCCGGGAGC
>NW_012028152.1:0-1273 GCF_000956235.1 Wasmannia auropunctata
ACGTGTGCTCTTCCGATCTAATATCTATTTCTTTTAAATATTGAGCTTCCTTTGATTGAATTTTAATGTTAGACGAAGAATCAGCGAATAATGGAACTGGCAATCCAAATGTTTTATGAACCGTTTTGCCTGCTGATAATAATGTTGCTGCAATACCCGTAAAAGCCATCGTACATATATGTTTATTATGAATTTTGGCTAAGTGATAGATAGTTGTATATGTAAATGTTTTACCTGAACCACCTGGACCATCAATACAAAAACAATTACTATTATTATTATTTTCTAATCTGTTTAATACAAGATCGACTATTTCTTTCTGTTTATCATTTAACTGTTTATATTGTCTGGTGATAACTTCAATAGATTCTTCAAGAATCATTAAATAATCTTCTACCTCAAAATTTTCTGTTAACTGTTCCATTTGTGGAAAACAAATCAACATCGGCGAAACTTTTGCCTTCAGCAAAAAGCATAGCGCCGATTAGTGCGTAAGCTTTTCGTTGTCCTTGCAACACATCAAAGTGTCGTGAGTAATCTTCTGACATTGCTACTTTAAAATTTTCCCAAAGTTCATCAGGGTGCAATGGTTGACAATGTAATAATATTTAAATAAATAGTCTACGAAGTTGTCTTGGCATCATCCATCCAACAGCTTCATTCATAGCTCGTACCCATTCATCATCATCTTCAATTAAATCTAAAGCTAAACATGCTGCTGAAAATGATTGACATATTTCTCCATTTACTGTTCTTAAATCATTAAAATTCGTAGCTCCCTTTATAGTGAGTAACAATAGTCGTAAATGAAATAATTCTGCTTGTGTTGGACTAATGGAATACATTCGTAATATACAATTATAATGACTTTTGCGTTTGACCCAACGCGGTACGTTTCTTCCATTAATTTTTTCTTTTTTAACGTATAATAGCGTGGAATTTTTACATATAAATACTGTTTTGCTTCTTCATCACAAGAATTTAATGAAAAATAATCAATTAACATCGTAACTTGATTTAAAGCAGAAGTCATTGCTTCTTCAATAGCTTCATTTTCAATTATAACGTTTTGTTCGTTAGGGAGATGCACAGGCAAACGTACAATAGTATGGCTTTTATTTCGTAGTTTCTTTTCAAGTATGCACCAACTGGCTTCTACAGGTCCAACATAACGAGTTTCTATAAAATTACGTATCATCATGATTAATAATTACATCTTCTGTCACTGGTTCAATTGTTATAGCAGCAACGTCGTGTCCCTTATAAATATATT
>NW_012028152.1:13444-13788 GCF_000956235.1 Wasmannia auropunctata
TTTTAATAAATATTCAACTTACCTAATATACTTTTTACCTTGCGTAGTGATCTGTCTATTATTTAGCTAATATCTATTGCAGAAACAGAAAATACGTGCTTTAATGCTCCTACTTGTTTAATAAGGCGAAAATTTAATAAATATTCAACTTAATACACTTTCTACCTTGCGTAGGGGTCTGTCTAATCTTTTCGATGTCTATTATTTTTAGAATATTATAGACTTATCCATTTAGTAAGACAAAGATTAAATAGACCCCTACGCAAGGTAGAAATAAGTATTAAATCTTTGCCTTACTAAATAGATGAGTCTAAAGATCGGAAGAGCACACGTCTGAACTCCAG
>NW_012028153.1:0-2338 GCF_000956235.1 Wasmannia auropunctata
CAAAACCGCTGTCACCATTTTACTTTATTATGTTACTCCAAAGACAATCCTTCTAATTTTCAACATGAAGAACTTACCTTCTCCGTGGATGCCTCGGCTCCAAAGAGACAAGTGCTCTCAATATTTCAGGGCTACCTATGCGGCAATACCCAGGGGTGTGAGAGCTAGAGACTCAATAATGAAGAGATTTAGGAGGTGAATAAGTACTAGACCAAGTAATAATTTTTTTATTTAGGTTAGGATATCTCGAAGAATATACTATTTTATTTTACTTAATCTCACAAACAATTAATGGAACAAACTTTGGCCGATCGGTGTTAAATGTCCGATGTCGAATCCTACTCGAATGTCCACAACTGAATGTGTTCTTCCGTCGGTAATATATCGTTACTGGATATGTTATCCACGAGGTAATTCAGTTAGTTTAGACAGATTTATGATTATACAAAATTTATTTTTATAATATTAGTACATGTTGAATATTCAATGTCTTATGATGTATTGATTAAGTGAACATTATTAAACAAGTGTGGGATCAGATCGGCCTTCAAGTTGCAAAGTTTGAAACAATTCGTCGTCAAAGTCAAAGTCTCGACAATCTGAAGAAATGTCTGATAGGTCGAAAGATAGATTCAAATCGTTTTGATCGGAGCCCTTATCGTTATCTTTATTAGAATTATCCTTTGTAGGATCGTTAAATTTTAAGTTCCCTCGAATGTCCTCTAGTATAATTACAGGGTTAGAGTTTAACTGTGCCCTTTGGTTCTGCCGAATCCTTTGATCTTTTATAACTAAGCTATCAACTACGGTGCTATCAAGGACTACTCTGGGGGTTTTCTCTAGATGAATCCGTTGTCGCATTAACGTGATCCTAGCACGGTGCTGCTGTATTAACGCCTCCCTCAGCAGATTAAATCGGTGGATCCTCCTCCGTACGCGTTCCTGGAGCTGAGATTTGGTAGGCTTTCTGGACGCCCGAGTATAATTATGTGGTCGCGGAACCATCTACGTGTTCATCATTGTATACACAAATTCGAGATTAAATAATGAATATTAAAGGATTGAATAAATGTCAGAAAGTTACTGTGTTTATTGCTTACTGTGAGATAATGTTAAGTTTTATTCAAATTAATACGAGATGTTACTCTACGATTCCCAACACCTGAATAATAAAAAAAAACGAAAAACAAATACTATTAAATTTTACCTGCACCGATTAGGTTATACAGAAAGAGAGAGAAGGGTGATAGATAAAGATAGTAGATAACAAGGGAAGTGGATCGTCGATGGCTACGCCAATTCTGACAGATCCACTCTCAATTCACAGAGTAGAGAGAAAGAATGAAAAGAAATTAGTAATAAAAGTGACAGGTCACTTGAAGCGAACGGTCGAAGGTTTCCCAATTTGACACGTTCTTCAGCAAGTCACTCGACACAGACGGTTGATGGTTTACAACCAATAACACATCCGTGCTGACGGATTGTTTCGATACTAACTAGCCGCGCAACGGGAACGATTGATGGCTTGGCCAACGCTCACGTTTTTGTATTGCAGCCCGTGTCGTTACAAAACGCACCACAATCACAAAGGACAGGTAGCAACAGAGTCTCGAAATGCCTTGCTCTTACGGAAACTCGACAGGGACCGCACCCGCATACATGTAGCACCGTGCACCTGTATGGAGTACTCCGTAAGCAGACAATTCTGACGTTAAGCAAGCTGTCTCGATAAGTATAAACGCTCGCTTATACCATAGAGGAAAAAAAATCGTGAGTGTCACTCGCGATATTGAAACAAGGGTGAAGTGTCACTGTCACGGATCACTGCCTTTGCACAATGCTTCCGCGTACAGAAAGTCACTTCACTAGTTTACAGATTGTAAAGATTGGAAATTACACAAGTATAAGGTATAGGTTATAGTCGAAATAAAAAAAAAGGTTTTATTTCAAAGTTTATTTCAGAATTAGACAAAAGAAAATATAACGATGACAGATACAAGCGTTAATTGTAATTGAAATTCACGCTGTTGATTAACAATTAGAGCGATTGATCAATTGACAGGAGTACTTAGAGTTTATTAAAATAGTCAAGGGTTATAGCAAGAATAATAAGATATAAAGATTAAATATAAAGTGATTAAATAATGATTAAATAATGAGGCAGGAAGGATCGGAAGTAAACGCGTGCATAAACAACTTACAAGTCACAGAAATAATTCGCCCAAGTCCACCTGATGCCTCAGCCCAGTGGATGATTCGGAAGTTTGCTCGCAGTTCACTCGCAGACAGAACACGGTATAATTCGCTCGAGTTACTACGATAAGTAATTACAAAAGTA
>NW_012028153.1:4851-5329 GCF_000956235.1 Wasmannia auropunctata
ATACATTATACGAAGTTATACGATCACGTCGAGATTCGACGTTTGAATGGTGGAAACGCCGCGAACGCAAGGATACGACGTTTCCGAGCGTCAAACGGCGAGAATCGACGTTTGAGCGGTGGGAACGTCGCGGACGCTCGGATCCGGCGGTTCCGCGCTTCGCACGTCGAGATTCGACGTTTGAATGGTGGAAACGCCGCGAACTCAAGGATACGACGCTTCCGAGCTTCAAACGGCGAGAATCGACGTTTGAGCGGTGGGAACGTCGCGGGCGCTCGGATCCGGCGGTTCCGCGCTTCGCACGTCGAGATTCGACGTTTGAATGGTGGAAACGCCGCGAACGCAAGGATACGACGTTTCCGAGCTTCAAACGGCGAGAATCGACAATTTGAGCGGTGGGAACGTCGCGGGCGCTCGGATCCGGCGGTTCCGCGCTTCGCACGTCGAGATTCGACGGTCGAAAGGCACTGGAAACGCC
>NW_012028154.1:0-574 GCF_000956235.1 Wasmannia auropunctata
CAAGAGTGCCACTATATAATAACAAGGAGACTCCAGTAGGACATCCTGGAAAATTCTTTTTCCTATGTAAGGGCGATGGGTGCTACCAAGGATCATCCCTCACCGTACGACTTTAGGTACAGAATTCAGTGGTACGTTCTCGATAAACACACGCATGCTGTGTTTAGCTTGAACAAAAATACCGAAGAAGATATGGAGAGTACTTGCATGTCTTCTTGCACTGAGGTTACGGCGATTCAAAGGGCTGAAGAACTGCTAACGACTTCGGCAATTTCACTAGCTTCTACGATAGAAGCAAATATCCTTGTGTCTACGCCAATTCCAGGAATGACACTGCATGCTTCTACAGCAAATGAGAGTTTCTCGCAAAAGGAAGACGAAAGTGCACACGAACGCTACGAAGACACAATTCTAACCAAAGAATTATTTTCGGACATTATTAACGTTTCTCCGGAGGAATTAGTAGAGGACAGTCATAACGACGAGAAAAAAGCAACAGGCCTAAAATATGAACTATACAATATAAAAATATATAAATATATAAATATATATATATATATAATATATATATATA
>NW_012028154.1:7970-8754 GCF_000956235.1 Wasmannia auropunctata
TTTATTAATCTCAAATGCTTCTTTTATTATAATATCAAAATTTAATTGTAAAAATATTAAAGATTACATTAAATTTAATATTATACAAAAAAAGTATTGTTAAAAATAAGTTTTCGTACATGTATTTCAATATAGATACATATTCATTCCTGGTACGTTTACTTTAACAGCTCGTATACATTTGTACATCTCTTCTGGCAGGGAGTCTTCCAACTCGAGGTTGACAGCGATCGTTCTGTGTACCATACTCTTCTCTACCATGTAGATGGCCTGAAAGGAGAGCTGAAACGTCTCTAAAGTAAACGTACCAGTGGCTGAACATGTATCTATATCTAAACACGTACATAAAATTTAATCTCAAATACTTTTTTTATAATATCAAAATTTAATTGTAAAAAATATTTAAAGATTACAATTAAATTATAATATTATGAAAAAAATCATTTAAAAATAAATTTTTGTGTACTTGTTCAGCTATAGATACACGTTCAGCCACTGATATGTTTACCTTAATATATGAAGTTACAACAGTAAATTTGCTCTTATTGTTTGTTGCACACTAATTAATGCGCTTTACTCATATACGTCGTTTTACACTTATGTCTCTTGACCTTCTCACGAGTCTCGCTACATATATTTAAAATGAGATTAATTTTGGGGAGAGGAAGTAGATTCAGGCACACGCACTGTCCGTTCTTGACGGGTCTCTGGCAGACGCAGTGAAACTTCCATCCGAAATCGATGTACAGGTCATCGCCGACCACGTGGAATATCTCGCCGGTCA
>NW_012028154.1:12462-13267 GCF_000956235.1 Wasmannia auropunctata
CTGGGAATCGGAATCTTTTCCAACTAAAAACTCTCCTTCGTCTTTTTCTTTCACTTTATTATTATTATTCTGTTAAAAATTCCATAAGAACCACGCCCGGTTTCTTAAAGTATACTCCTTGACATTTTCGATCACATTCAATCCCTGAACTAAAAAGTTTTACGTATCCTGTCGCGTAAACGAATGGTCTGAGATTGTTACATTATTTATAAAGCTGTTTGGCTGATGTCAACGAAACAGGAGACCTATTAATATCACTATTAATATCACCGCCGGAGATGTATCTTTAACGAGACTTATTTTTTTGTTATGAGACTATTGGGGCGTTACTCTGTTGATCTGATATAAGTTAAATTATTAATATGTTGCATTGTAATGATTATACAAGCTGTTGTACAAACATTTTAGACAATAAAATTTCTATACATAAATATTACATAAAACTTACTGAAAATATATAATTTAAGCAATTCTTAAAGATGCAAAAAATATTTGTAAATCATTTTTTCTAAAATCTAATATAGATTTTTAAATCTTATTTTTCTAGATTTTTAAATCTGCATATTTATCGACCAATATTGGATGTCTTTAATCTTTAATATAAATATAAATAACTAATATACAAATTATACCAAACGTTTTAACCCTTTTACATAGCGGTCATCCTCAGTGGAAATATAACAAATTAAATACAAAACTTACATTATATGTCAACGCATTTGCTCGCAATTTATATTAGTCTGATGATTTACAAAAATAATTGCCTTGACATCTAGATCTTTTGAAAAGCGTCATCCTTAGTCTA
>NW_012028155.1:0-372 GCF_000956235.1 Wasmannia auropunctata
CGTCGCATGGACAAGAGCGATTATTCGTTAATTTTAACCAGCTCTCCTGCCAAAATTACTTGTCAGATCAAAATTTGCTAAAGGAAAAAGATGTTCCTTTTAGCACAAAGTATCACGTCCTGTACTCCGAATGCGCCAATTTTGGGACACCCTGTATATATAAGAAACCAACATATTGTAAGTCAGCGGAGCAGAGAAAATCAATATCTACTGACAGACACACGCCGTGTACACGTATAATAACAGATTAGAGTTGGTGAACTCTAAAAAAAAATAATATTTGCTAATTTTGATTGTTTACAATTAAATATATATATTTTAAACAAATGTAATAGTTCTCAGTTTCAATTAACAAAGATCGGAAGAGCACAC
>NW_012028155.1:11347-13255 GCF_000956235.1 Wasmannia auropunctata
TTACACGCTTACACATATTATTGTAAAATTAAGCGTGTAAAAATATGCATTTAACTTTGTAAAACACAGATAAAATGTGTAAAAATATAACACGCGTATAAATGCGTAAACAGTGACTACAGATTTACACACTTGGATTTGGAGTGTACGTCAACTACAAAATGAAATATATAAATTACTGGAATTAATTGTGTATATCTGTTGATATTGGTTTAATTATGTTTATTAAATTATAAGATTTAGTTTTTATAGTATCATATATTTATTTTTAATATTATATATTAATATTATATATGGAGGAGATTATTTTTATATGAATATATAAATAAGGTATAAAAATGAACATTAATTTATTAATAATATAACTATAAAGGTTATTGAATTTAAAAAATAATGAGTTTTAATGTAATAATCCAAGTTATATATGTGAATGTGTGTAATATAAAATACTAACTTTTCTTTTTTGTAATGATATATAAATACAGAACTATATCGAACACTCCGAATGACAATGAAAGCGAGCCATCAGTACAAACTGAAGTAAAACCAAGCACTTCAACATAGAATTCAAAGAAAGATAACTTTTACAAGATTCACAATATACAGAAAAATATGCAGATTTGTGCGATTTTTTCCTATTTATAATGTTTATTAAACGTATTATAAATAAATATATATATTATAAGTTATTGTTTTTATTTATGTAAAAGTATTGCAATGAAAAGAGTGAATCAACATTATTTGACTGGATTTTGTTTCAAATATAAGTTTCAACACTAAATTTTCGAAATGTTATATTCATGTATACGTACAGGCATATAAACAACTAATATAGAAGTTGCATTTCAATAGAACTGATTGATTTAAACTTATATAACATTCTTATTTATACTTCGAATGTAAGAGACTAGCAAATAATATTAATAATGAAAATCATAATTTATTTTGTAAATGATTTGTTAAGAAGAAATGTATTTTTTTTAAGACAATGTAAACGATCATCGATTGATTTGATAATAAAGATGCATAATTAATCGTATAACAAAATTGTTATTAATTAATAATTGGTTAATTAGCACAGATAGAACGACACAATATAGCTGTAATAACGCTCTCCGAATATAGCATTTATCGTCGGATTTATTGTCGAATCGTAGAAAAAATTAACAATTACGTTTTATAAGATAAAGAAACACCGCAGATATGGATACATATTTCGAAACACAAATCGCTTAAAACTAACTATAAGACGCGCTACTCTCATCAATCTAAACTAATCATATTATATTATAAAAACAATTAACATTTTATCAGTCTTTAAATGGCGTAAGATAGATTAAAAAAGCTCCTTAAATTGTAAGAAGAAATAGATTTTTGGAGAATCTAATTTATTTTATTATTTATCGACAAATTAGAGGTGTTGTTTAAAATCGATATATTCAGGGATTTGCGATTCACATTTATCTTAATAATGTAACGTAATTATATTTTAGCATTCTCTATATCTCATCGAATACTTTATTAAAATGCATAAATAAAAAACTATCAAATAATACTGTTGAACACTGTTGGAAAAATAAAATTTTTTTAGAATTATTCAATATCCCGCATTTATATACAAGCTTCACTTTAATTATCTTGAATCTGCATTATTATTCTAAAATCTTTTAAATCTTCTGAAAAAATGCATACTAAGTATTAACAAATACATAATATTTTAAAAGAAAAATATTTCTAAAAAATATTTCAATTTTTGATCTTGGTACCTGTAATTTCCATTTTCTCATCGATTTGCATAATTATAACATTTCAAAACTTTTTATCGTTGAATTCTTTATTTGTATTCTTATCAGAAATGTCTATGCTTACTATTGACAAACTTATAATTAATAAAATAAGAGTATTATA
>NW_012028156.1:0-326 GCF_000956235.1 Wasmannia auropunctata
TTGGCTCAGATGTTTTCTGGTTGCAGGTTGCGCGGCCAAGGGCGGCGCACCTGCGATCTCGTGCGTGACTCAGTGTTATTGCTAAATCAAGTCTAAAAATGACCTCGACTTGATGCGACGTTATGAGTTCGGAACACAAATAAATTATTATAATACAATACATTAACTAAAGATTTTTATTTATTTTTACAGAAAGTGCTTCCGCATGCAATAATTGCTATATTAAACTCAAACGCAATCTAAAAGCTTTAACATGTGGCCATACTTACTGTAAATATTGTTATGATCAATTGCCAATTCGATTAGATGGTCCACTTCCCCTTTAC
>NW_012028156.1:8022-8762 GCF_000956235.1 Wasmannia auropunctata
TTGTCGATGGATTGACAATTGCTTCCTTTATTTTCAGGTTCCTAGAATCAAATTCAATAATTATTATAAACTCGCAGCATTAACGATAAATTTAATTCCAAACCAACATGAATACCTTTTCGTTTTCATTAGATATTGATTTCTTGTTGCAATCATTTTTTCCTTTTTCTCCTGACATTGTCATGGGAAATACACGGGCAACAGCTTGCTGTATAACACAATTTTGAAATAATATGTATAATATCACAAGCCCGGGTGTGTATACCCACACGACACATGGATGTCCGGTCCGAAAAATGGACGCCCATTTGGTGTCCATTTCATATCCCGATTATGTCCACAAAAAAGGACGCCCAATAAGGGATATCCTTTGGGCGCCCATTATATGTCCCGATTATCCTAGTTTGGAACGGATATGCAATGGGCATCCTTTCGACGCCCAATTTGATGTAAGTGGGACACAAAAAATGGACGCCCATGTAGTGTCCATTTCGTGTCCTAATTATGTTTACGAAAAAGAATCCAAAGAATGCCCAAATAGTGTTCTACATAAAAAAATAATATAACAAAATTTAAAGTACCATATATATATATTTTTGTTTTATTTTGTTATATATACATATATACGTATATATATAAAATTTATATATATATATATATATATATATGTATATACATATATATATATATATATGTATATGGTACTTTAAATTTTGTTATATTATTTTTTTATGTAGAAC
>NW_012028157.1:0-468 GCF_000956235.1 Wasmannia auropunctata
CGCTTCTCTAATAATCTAGGACTCTAGATTGCACTTACCAAATCTCGCGCGATTTCCAAGGTTTGTAAGCAAACGGGCAGCGAGCAGCGGGCTGTCATTACTTGCCACTTGGACGAAGCACGAAATAATGGTGATGTGCGTACGGGCGGGAACTACGGAAAGTAGTTACTTTGATCCTAGTTACTTGTTACTGGAAAAATTACTAGATGTGTCATTGGTGGTCGTCTCGTGTGTGTCGAGTCGTGTGGATGTGTCTCCGTGGCGCTCCGCCTTCTCCACACACGCCCGTGCGGATAAAACGCGTTTTGCGCGTCGTGTGTGTACTTATCGTGTGCGGCGTGCGATTCTGCATCGATTCGCGGAGTTTTGTGGTCGTGAGATTGATAACAGCTGAGAAATTCACGAATTTCCAGTGCCGATAAACGTGGGGTATCCCCCTGCCCAAGATGGCTGTCATCTTTGCGCCGG
>NW_012028157.1:2892-3554 GCF_000956235.1 Wasmannia auropunctata
AATAAAGCTGAACACACATGCATGAATGAATTAAAGTCTTATGCTTTACCTCTGTTAATTATATGGGCGGTCAAATAGGGTTAAAGTGCGGCCCCAAAGGTGGAATAGAAGCACGTGCACATGGCACACGTGACTTTCGGAAGATATACAGATACGCGTATGGGCGGTTAAGCGTGAGGCATACCGGGTCCTTATTGCCGTAGCATCCGGCCTTTGCGGAGACGAACCAGACTAGATACGCGAATACAGGGCGGCCGATGCGGTTCAGGCCGGATCTCTATGGATCCTTGGATAAAGAGATACTACACATGACTGACAGTAATAGTCGGAAATGTTTATAGGTAGACAATATACTAGTCATTGAGATTTGAGCGACGGATAGAATTAAATCATCGTGCTGGGTCCCTGCGGGTGCTGCCCGTTATGGTAAATAAAAGCGGTATTGCTGCAGTGTATTTACGCGGTACTCATTGTTTTTTTGTGAATCTTCCCAAATTTTAGGGAAACTAGTATTAGTATAGTAACTATTTGTTGAAAATTTAAGTTTCTTATTAGATCTAAGTTGATTTACGCGGCGTTATTCTATTTTTTCTTTAAGTAAACTGTAGTATTGAGTCGCTAGCGTTGTTCTTTTTTTGTTGGATGTTTTAGACCACATCGAT
>NW_012028158.1:0-449 GCF_000956235.1 Wasmannia auropunctata
GTCCACTTGTTTGGTAATTGTTATTTAACATTAATAAATTGAAAGAAATAAGTTATAAGTTTCTCTTGCTATCCATTTGTTTATAATGCAATATCTAACAAATTAATAACGATATCTGGAATCTGTACATGCGGTATTTGTTAGTTAGGACTTAAAAATCGGACTATTAAAATTGAATTATTACAATTGTTTAAAATTCATTATTTAACAATCCGAGTAAAAATATTGATGGTCCACTAATTGTATGGTATTTGTTATACGCTGTTTGTTTAACGCTAATTAATAAAACGGAACAAATTCTATACTTTTATGTTATTTTCGATAAACAACAAAAGAAAAAAAGATAATAATACATTATGCGTATCATGTGCTTTACGGAACTCAGCCGTTAAGGGCTGGCAGGAGAGACAGGCAAACTCATTTACACTTCATTTGCACTTTATTCACAG
>NW_012028158.1:12587-13499 GCF_000956235.1 Wasmannia auropunctata
TAGTATCTCCGGTAAATATTTTGTTAACATAGATATGTAGACACCAAATAAATATCTAATAGATATCTTTGGTAGCTGTTTAGTGAATATGGATGTGTAGATAATTATTAGATATCTACTAGTTAACCATAATGGATGTGGATAGTGTATAGATATGTGAATATCCAGTAGATATCTATTATATATTTTGTTCTGTATGGGGCCTTTGTAGGGCTAATTGCTTAAGGAGCGTTGCCTTTCGTGTAGGCCCCTTGGAAGCGAAAACGGTTTGGAGCTTTTGCCAGACCTCATTTGAAGTCTCACACCCACGAACATGCTGCAGGATGGATAGTCAGAATCAGATCCGAACGAGCCTTTCGGTCCATCTTCTTCCACTCTTCGCACTTGCGCACAGACTGAGCCTGTTGTTCGCCGGTCTCAAGCAGCGGCATCAATTTCTCCCCGCTAATGTATTCCCATAGGTCGTGTTTCACAAGTAACGCTTCTGCGTGAATTTTCCACGTCTCATAGTTATCTTTATACAAGGGGTCGATCTTTGTGGAGTGCGACGAATTACTCGACATCCTGCAGATCGGTTGCGCACTGCTTCCCCGTTAAGGCCTGTCCACCTCGTGGCGACTTAATCTCTCTTATACTCGTGTAAATCTATTTCGATATACTCTTACTTTATCGCAGGGTCCTGGGCCCATAACCTGTTAGGGAAAATGAGGATCCAACTGCAGGACTCTGAGAATAATAATGCACTTAAGGCGATATAAACCCATCACCTATATTTATTATATATATAAAGAAGTACATGAGGCTTAACAGCCCTCGTGGTGGAGCGCACGGAGACAACTTACTCCACCTGTTGCGAGCGAGCTATACCGGACAACGCGTCATGTGATCCATTTTCATAGCGTACGTCTTGTA
>NW_012028159.1:0-900 GCF_000956235.1 Wasmannia auropunctata
TTAACCAATTCATTCAAAGCTACATGTAAGTGAGATTTCATTATAAGTTTACAAGGAGTAAAAATACTGCGCTAAAAGTGAGTGATCTTACCGGTTTTCGATGTGGTCACACCATATATGTCGGATTTAGAGACTCTTTCCTACAGCGCTCTTGTCCAAAGTCTCAGCCAATGAGAACGCACGGGACTTACTCCCGTAAAAGAGTCAGTTTTCGATCTCAGTAATTTTCTAAGTTTTAGTTTAAGTTCTTAGTATTATTTTCGTTAAGCAACACGTTGCAACATGTTCCTTTCTTACGTTATCAATCTGTAATCATTCCCTAATAAAAGAAGTCTATATCTTTGTGTTACGTTAACTAGAGTCCTAGATTATCAGAGAAGCGCGACCGGCTTATGGCAGTATCGCAAAAGTACTAGAAAATATTAAAAATGGCGTCGAATGGCAATCATAAGATTGATTTATTCGGCAGCCATTTATAATAGCGATAAATCAATCTTATGATTGGCCATTTGCGAATCCAATCAGGACTCGTAACATTGGTCGCGCTTCTCTGATAATCTAGGACTCTAGCTGGGACCGGCGATGTGCTGGTTTCAGCGCCTAAGCAAACACGTCCGTACTTTACCAGTTACGAACGGCGAATCATGGCCGCTCTCTAATTGAACGCAGCCTATGAAATCCCGGATCGCGCAGCAAATTACACAATAAAATGGGATGTTTTGATTGGTCAATTTGTAACGCAACGGATGACGCGCGCATGATGTGGCGTTTGACTTGTCCAAACGCACCAGTCCAAAGCAACTTGTCCAATTCCCTGGACAAGACGAACTAGATGGCAACACCGGACATAGAGGAACGCATCTACACTCTCTATGGCCCTTGTTCGTTCTCCCGCTGCTT
>NW_012028159.1:7090-9834 GCF_000956235.1 Wasmannia auropunctata
TAATTAATTTAATCTTAACGCAAATTTTAACTGAGTTTTTTGTTCATGCAACTTTTAACTTAACTGAATTAATTTGGTAAGTTAACTTTAATTTAATTTAGTATAAAAAAATTTTAACTTACTCAACCCTGGCAAAAACTTATAAAGCAAGAGTTTGAAAAATTATAAACAGTGGAAAACAATAGAAAATAAGATAATTGTAGCTTCCTAATGCTACTTCTTTTCAAAATTTAATGATATCATGACTAGAAAAAAACATTCATTTGTATTGTATTTGAGATATAATACAGATGTATTCTAAATAAATATGTATTACATCATATTGTTTATATACATTTGATTTTAGGTCTTACTGCATGGCTTGATATACGTGGCTGAGGGTAAAGATTTGCCAGAATCCAATACCTATCTGATATGTAGAGCGTTTTGGCGAGAAGATAAAGCAACGAGTCAAATTTGCAATAATACAAAAAATCCATTTTATCATTTTTTTCAAGTAAAAACTTTCTCCTTTATCAAAATAATTTTAATTGTACGAAAGTGAGTTTTACCTTCAAAAATATTTGTTCCAGCTGATACCTTTAGTTCATGGTACGGAGTTATTGGAAAGAATCAAAGATAATTATATAATTATAGAGGTATACAATCGACAAAATAGTGGAACAGATAATCTGTTGGGAATAGCAAAGCTACCTGTGCATCAATTATACATCGCATATAAAGATCCACTTGTTTTACCTCATTTATTATTGTCGAAGGTAATTATTAATAATTGCATCTTAGATACAGTTTTTAACATAAATTTTCAATTATATAATTTTTATGTTTTCACACAGTATCCTGTAATAAGTGTAGATGGCTGGGTTAATATTAACGATCCAGTGAGTGGGAAATTTTGCGGAAAGCTGCTTGCACTGGTCGCACTTGGTACTGTGGAGCAAATTGCACTACTGGAAGTATCAAGAGGTCTGAGAAATACTAATAATGTATCGCGAACAGATTATAGCTATCAATGCTATAATCCTGACAATATCAACAATGCAATTGGCTGTCAAGGGAGTTTACAGTATAATGTTCCTGAGGTGCCAAACCTCAATTCGGAGCAATCCACTCGTGGTAATTTTGCGTATAACGTTCACAATATGCTCAATCGAAATTTGGCATCTGTTGATTGTAAGTCTCAAGAAAGTCAAACAGATATTTCTAGCTTCAAAGATATGAGGCTACAGGAATCGATGCACGAAGCTGTACCTTCAGAACACTTAGCTTTGCGCGCCTTGGTTGATCGTTTGACGAATGTATTACATACTAATAAAATCAGTACAAATCAATCGGCTCAAACGGAGATAAATCAAGTAGACGAAGGTGAAGAACACAGAGAATTATGCCTGAATACGCAGAATAGTAATAGCCTTGCTGATGATAGTGAAAGCTGCAATCCAAAAAACGACTTTCGAACGGACTTACCTACGGAAATGTACAGAAGTGTCGGTGTTGGTGCTGAATATGATGAGGACTTGGATCAACAGCGAAATAACGCCTATAAGAATCTTTCCGACTCGTCGTTAATGGAAGAAAATGCACAAAAACTAGAATCAAATATTAATTGGAACAATTCTAACAATCCGTTTTTCCGTTCTGTCGTTGAAATCGAATGTGCACTGCATTTACCAAAGATCAAAGGATTGAACGAATCGATGGAACCCAGTACATATGTAACCTTTCAAGATGTAACTCGTAAACTCGATTCTACTGATCAGTTAAATTCATACATAGTCACAAATGTTTATCCACATAGTTGCAATCCGAAATGGAATTGGAGATGCGATGCGAAGCTATCAACAGACTTACTTTTAAACGTATGTAATTTCATTTTCGTATTTCAAATATGTTCTAGTAAATTCAATCCACGATGTAACTTGACATAATCTTTATCTACTTTTAATTCTACGTTTTTTTTTTCAGAATCAAAAAAGATTAATTCTCAAAGTATGGCATTTAACTGATCCAGATGCGTCTAAAGATATTAATTTAAGAAGAGACATTGTAATTGGTTTTTCTGCTATTGATCTCTCGGTTTTAATGGCTGGATTTCCTACAGTATCCGGATGGTTTCATATCATGGACTTTACTGGAAAATGCAACGGACAGATTAAAGTAAATTTTTATGATAATACTATCCTACCTAAAGATATTTAAGGAGTCTCACCATTCCTGAGGTTTTAAAATGATATCTTAAGTTTGGAATTTTTTGTGGGTAAATGGTTTACTTTATTTAAAATCTGCTTAGAGGACGTTATTTTGCATATATAAGAAATCCAAAAAATATTTTTTTGTTTTTCTTATGTCAAAAATGGCGGGGCGCCCTGGCCTACACTTGCGGAATCCCTTTTTTTCTATCAGTGTACAGGATTCCAGGTACACGGATTGACTTTGAACAAAACAAAAGAATTTTTATTACATCTACATATTAAAGACTAGAGAAGACTACGGAAGATTTGTATTGACAAAAATATGAATTTTTCGTAAAAATAGCTGCCATTTCGAGAAAAATAAATATTTTAAAAAACCCTTACGTACTTCTCTAGTCTTTAATATGTAGATAATAAAAATTTTTTGTGTTTTCAAGATCAAACCGCGTGTCTGGAATCCTGTTGAATCACCGATTTGAAAAAACAGAAAGTCACTATTTTGTACATAAAAAATAAAAATTTTGTTTTTAGTTTCTTATATATGAGATCGGA
>NW_012028160.1:0-9900 GCF_000956235.1 Wasmannia auropunctata
TATGTCTGTTTGAATATACAGGAAGAATAATTTAAAAATTGAAAAATTTGGATAATTTTTTTGCATTAGTGTTTTATAAAAAATAACATTTGAAAAATAAGATAAATTCCTATATATAATCAATTAGGGTAAAAAAACCATACAGTTGTTTTTCAAAAAAATATACAGTTTAACTTTTTTTTTAAACTGTGTTTTCTTTATTTAATCGATTCACTTTATTATTCTCTGCATAAAAGTATTATAGTAGATATAATTATCAAGATATCAAGAAATCAATAGTTTACGAAATATTTCATATTTTATGTCGAAATATGGCATGAAAGTAATAAAATATGAAACATCTTGTAAATTATTTGATTTCTCAATAATTTTACAAATGCTTTTGTATATGTAAAATAGAAGAATCATATTATGTAAAAAAAATTATATAATTCTATTATATATTTTTATATTATAAAAATTATATAATTCTTTAAAAAAGTAGAAGTGATCTTCATATCTTCTTAGCGCTCTATCTAGAAAAAAAGCAACTTAACTAAAATACTCCTTTAAAACCTTGCAACTTTTATTTGAAACTTTTTTTTTTTTAAATAAAATATAAAAAAGTTTTTGGGGATAGTAAATTCAAATAGATTATCCTGTATATAGGTAATTTTTTCTTATTTTTTCAAATTTTATTTTTTATAAAACACCAATGCAAAGAATTATCTTCCCAATTTTTCAATTATTTAAATTATTCTTCCTGATGTATATTCAAATAGACATATTTGTATAAGAGAAAGAAATTATATATCGACATATACTATATAGTGTATATATATTTTTTATATACACTACGCAAAAAAAATAAAAAAGATTTATCTATTCTGTCCTCCAAAGGCAAATTTCAAAAGAGTGTAATTTTGTAAAAAATAATCCAAGATGTTAAATACCAGGATGTTGAAAAAAGTATTTTACTGCTTAAATTCTCTATATTTTAAATCGACACTTTAGAAAACAATTTTATTGAGTTTTCATTGAATTACACAGATACAAATAGAAATGAGTAAAGAAAGTTTCTTTTTGCTTCAATGTTGAATAACACAGTAAAAAAGACCATACAACGCAAAAAAGCAAACTAAAGGTAAAAATTCACTCTTTTGAATGCTATAAACTGCGTTTGTGTGAAATTTTTAGTTCACGCCATGGAATCTTGTAAAATTAGTAACAAAATTTTAAATTTAACGCATCTCTATTGGTATCAATAAAAAGTAAAATTGTTTTCTAAAGTGATAATCTGAAAAGTAGAAACTTCAAACCGTAAAATGCTTTCTTAAAAATCTCAGTACGATTATTTTTGATGAAGTTACACTTTATCGAAATGCCTATTTTTGTAGGACAAAATAGATAATCTTTTAATTTTTGTGCCAAGTGTATAAGTACATATGTTTGATTATATAGACCTTTTACTGGGATAATAGTAATAACAATATACTAACAATATAATAATAGTATAACTGATAGTAGCAGTAATAACTATTATTATCATCAATACAAGAGAAAAAAATTACTTATTAAATCGCCAAGGACATTGCGGGGCAAATTATGAAGAATCACAGTATCTAGCAATCTTTGGCTGCCATGGAAGAGAATTTCTTGATTTAAATGATCTAAAGAAATATTGAGAACACATATATTCATAGACTATTTAGACTATTTAGAGAAAAATATCTATACTTTATCAGCTTATTTTTTTCTACCATTTTAAGAATTAACATTTTAACAATTTAACCTTCTTATTCAATTTTTTTGTTTTTAACTAACCCGAAAGAGTGTTAAATATAATATTCTCTTTGAAGAAACTGTCATGGTAACGATACTTGTAATAGAAAATTAGCTTGTTTTGCAAATATAGCGGAAGCTTCTTCTGACGAACGTATTCTTTTACTTCATGCATGATTCGTTGATATTTAAGTTTTGGCTTTGCCGATGATTCCAAGAGTTGCAGGACCGTAACTGTGAGCACAAGAGCTCTTTTATCATCGAGACAATTCTTATTTCATTTATATTTGTATACATAAGGACTAAGAGATAATGTTATTTTAATAAAAATTTACTACAGAATGCAATATTAGAAATGTAATATATTTATATAGTGAGAAACGTTTAATACCAATCAAATAAATTATGTAGCCTTTTCCCAAGAGAAGAAGTATGCATCTTATTATTGTGTCCAAATTACCAAAGCTTTCGAATTCCACGAAATTAGAGCCGATCAAATTACTCACGCCAATATGCAGAAACACTAAATATACTTCCCAATCGGACCTATCATAAACTTTTGTCGAAATATAATATGCATCTGAACTCTGAAATAATTCCACTGCATAAATAGAAGAGTACTGCATTATTACTTTTTATTTATATAATTTTTCTATATAAAGCAATTTAGAGATGTTTTTGAGATCAATTCAATTATAGAAATCATCGTACTTCCATCGTTTTTTCTTGCATATGCATGACGATGTATGGAAAGACATAACTTATACAGCTACTCCAGTGAACAATTAATAATGTTAAAATAATAAGCCATATTGTTATATGTTGAGCTTGAGGAATCCCAAAATTCTATTCAAAAGTTATTTAAATTAACTATATTTATAAAATTCAAGCCATCAATATTTATATGATTATAAGTTACTGTATTGATCTGTTGAACATTTCTTCGTACTGTAGGTATGCGAGTCAATTTCAAAATAAGCAAGAATTCGAGAATAAGTAACGGAGAATTCGAGTTTGGCCCAGGTGGTAAGATAAGTGTTGGGTAAAACCATGTGTACGGTACCGAACTGATAAAGTCAACGAAGAAATATCTTTTCAAGTATTGTCTGTTTAAATATGTACAGTTTTTACTTTGTATATTTAGAGGAGAAAAAAAATTAATATATTTAGAAAGAAAAACAAATGATAATTAATTTAATCTGTATGTTATCGTGGCGCAATCACCGTGCTACTAAAGTAGTATCAAGAAAAATCTCATGTCCGTCCGGAGATATAAATCCAGTAATAAAGTTCAGGAATATGTCGATGATACAAACAATGTAAGTTGGATACACGATATTCCAACGTTCAGGACCGCTGCTCTTTCCAATTCTGTAGAAGCACATAATATGCGGCACCGTTACGAAAATATATAGATAGATGATGGTCATTATCGTGTCCCAGTAGAACCTACAATAACGTTTTTTTTTTTTTTTGTTATATTTGTGTTCACAAGAAATAGTCAAAGCTGTTTCTTTAAATTTCATACCTTAACATACTACATGGATGAATCATCCATCGATGAGGTGATCTTGAGTGCCTTCTCTTTTCGAAAGCAACAGCTGCTTGGCTGCGCAAAATTAAATGCGTTAAAGGGTGCCGTGCGGAAACAAGAACAAGTTTTTGAAGGTTTCGCTTCCAACGATTATAAAATCTCGCGTTGGGAGGTAATTTCGGCAGATTGCTGCCGGATTGCCTCGGCAAGTCGCATATGTGTGCACGTAAACTCGCTCGCTTTATCAAGAAGTTCGAGTCTCGAATTGTCATATTGCGTTGACGCTGGTTGACACCAATTGATGCATGTCAATGATACTAAGCAGAATATGACAATCGCTTATAGATATACTCAGGTTTTAGGGTAAAAATTGCTATAGAAACCTAACAAATATTTTTGAACTCAATTAAGTAGTCTAAATATATTTCAAGAAAAAACATTATCTTTGTGTAAAATTACCAATATGGAGAAAAAGACAACGCCATCCAAGGACAAATCAATGCTACCATTTTATGTCCCTTTTGAAGTAAAACAACTTAATTTGTTTAAAGTATTTTTCAATCCAATGTCTTATTTTCAAGTTATTCGCCTGGGGCGATTAAAACGAAACACCCTGTATATATGTAAATTTATTTATGAATAAATTTTTATATAAGTCCTTTTTTAACAGTCTTGTAATACAGCTCAGTATACAGATTATCTGGCGGATCATCCTGAGATAAAGCAGTTAATCGCGGATTACGTCCAGACTCTTCTAGTCGGTAATTAATTCACTTATTGAATAAACTTTGTGCTCAATCTACTTCGATAAATAGTATTAATTTTTCACTGTCAATTTTTCATTAGTAAAGCCTATCAATGTCATCGACTTCACGATACAGCACTTCAAAACGTTTGCTCGAGAATCGAAGGTCTGGGATACCACCGATATATGTATTGACAAAGCAATCTGATATTAACACGAATCGGCATATCTAGAGATTACACAACTGACGGAATCTGTACAAAATGCAAAATTTACAACAAAAAATTGTTTATGTGTATATATATTATGTATACATATACATATAAAGGAAATTCCTAAAAGAAACATAAACTTTGCTCTACTGACATACTCAAATAGTTCATGAACTAATATAATTATGTATATTTTTTATTAACATATACTTCATTTTTTACAAACATTCTTACATTACCTCAAACTGTTCAATAAAAAAATATAAATGTGTGTAATTCATAAATAAAATGTACAATGTCATTATCTTTATCAAACGATGAGATTTCAAAGGCTCAATTAATTTATAAAAATCTTTTTCGTTGTTTTATATTCAATTATGTATATCAAATTATGACATCAGAAGCGAAAAATCATGGTTTTTTTTGCATTATATCAAAATAAGTTAAATTTTTTGTGTTATTACATGCACTTTCATACAATTACTTCTAATTAAAACTTATCAGTTTTATAAGTAATCTTAACCTATTTATTATATAAAAATTTATTTATATATTAATGCAATATAATCTTGGCTACACACCAAGATACTTGGTTGAAATATGATACTAGTCCATTTAAAGCTTTAATTTGGATATTGCATATGTTGCATATTGAAGTGTAACTTTACCTTTATTATTTTCTGCCAGGCGTCATCTCTTTTTGCGAATTGCATATCACACAATTTTCCTAAAAAATGAAGAGCACTTACACTAGTCCATCAATAATAAAATGAAATAAAGCAGCAGACAAATATACGTACAACCAAATCAAAATTGGGTAGACAATCTTCGTGAAAACAATGCTTACAATAAAATACAACCATATTCCGCGGTTCTGAAGAAAAAAGGGATGAATTATAATCATATAATTAGAATTATAACTAATTAAAACTAATTACTTATAAATACCTCTTACAATTATCTTCCTATGGCAAGCTCCACACATTTGATCATCTGCAATGAAAAAATTTAATAATCTTGTGTTAAGTTATAAAGAGTAGCTTACTAATTCATTATATTTGTTGCGTATTGAATACAAAATCTTTAAATGTTTAATATAACAAATACATTTAACCACAATATTACTTTGAAATTTTCTTGTTTAAAGCAGTTTTATAATTTTTGTTTTTTGAGATAAATGATTTTATAAAGCTGCATACCATCAACAAATATGCCCTTTTGGTGACAACGAACAAGTCGCTCGTGAAGATTAAAATAATCATTAGACAGTATTTTTTTGCAACCCTCCTGCACAGACACCTGCAGATTGTAGTCGCACATCATTTTAACTAATGCTTTTTTTAAGCCTGGAATTTCCAAAGTGGGTTCTATCCTTTGCACCATAAGTCTAGGGTCAACATAAGTGCCGATTTTTTGAAGAAGGAATGTAATAGCCGCTGAAACATGTAAAAATTATTTTTAATAAAATTTTAAATTCAAGCCTCTTTAAAAATGCTCTTTAAAAACATGATTTGCTTCATACATGGTTTATCAAGTGAATAATTAACTAAATCGTTCCACAACTCTTCATCGTCGTGTTCCTGACAAAATGCAATTGCACTTTCCATATCGTTCAATTCTCTCGTCATAAGCGCCAAGGCTTCTGAAGTGTTTCCAATTCTGCCTAGTAGATATACCATTTCTGGATAAAATCGACGTTGGCTACAAATATCCAGAGCCTGTTGTATCGGATAATTATCAGAGCGACGTAAAAGCGGTAGTAACTTGTCTATGGAATAATCGGCATACAATCGTACCAGAAGGCCATGGTACTTGCCCTTCGAATCCTTTGTGTCTCTCTTATCTAATGCATCTAGATACTAAAAAGGAACAAAAATCGTTATTTAAAACTGAAAGTAAACATTTTTATACATTTAAGAACAAAATTTAAAAAATTCACGAGTGTTGTATATGTAGTTGAATTACAATATATTAAACGCATCTCGTAAATGTACGCAATTTCTCACGTGAAAATTTAAGCATTATATCGATTCATTACCAAGTATAAATAACGATGATTATGTTGCAACTTTTGTACAACGACGTCAGACGGCACTCTGTCTTTCTCCAGAAAAAATTGTATGGCACGTTCTGTATCTAAATCCATCAAACCTTCGATCATGTCGTATACTGAATTATATAACTGATACTTTTGAATCAATTGGAAGACGTCTTTGTGCCGCAGCTTCAAGTACATAGCGAGTGCTTTATCGTATTTGCCGTCGTGGATATATAAAATGGCTAACGCTTCTAATAATACGTTCTGTCGTTGATTGTGAACTAGTAAATGCTCTAATACGCCGTTAACTACCGCTGCCACTGTGTATAAATTCGGAGACCATTCCTTGACCAATTGTAAAAAACCGTCGGGATCCATTTTTAGATATTCATACAGCACCATTTCATAGATTAATGGATCGAGGATAACGTCACCTCGAGGTAAGTAGGACGAGATTGAACGTAGCTGATGCACTCTGGCAAACTTGTAAACCTGTCTCGGCAAGAAAGAATGATACCAGTAAAAATGTTTATGAACACGAACTTAAATGTAATTGTAAATAGTTGTTACTCGCAAAATGGATACTGCATTTTACAACAATAATGATGTCTCTCACCTCTTCCTCCCATAATTTTTTATTCCGTCCTAAAACTTTGAGGCAAAGTTTTCCAGCTTCATCGTATTTTTCACACACTAACAAGTGATCTAAATAAATACGCCCTACGTCTAATACAGTGTGCCTCTTGCAATCCTTGCCATTGTTTGTTGTTACAGCTTCCAAAGCTTGCTCGAACTTACCATGGCTCAATAGCCATTCAATTCTGTCATCTGTATCATACAAACTGGCTACTACAATATCCTTTGGACTTACAATAAAAAATCTGTAAATAATTTTTCTACATAAGAAACAGATAGTATTAAAGAAATCTTGGAAATTTTTTAATATAAAAAATAATTAAGTTAAAAAAATATATTCCAAAATTTCTAAAAATAAGAATAAAATATATTTGCATTTAGAGCTATTTTTATTTCACATTTTGAATATCAAACAAATTTATTTATAATTTGTTACATATTAATGTTCTATAGAAAAATAATTATATTCGTTAAAATTGTTAGCTTATTTAGAATTATTTTAAACTTTCTTTTCTAAAATAAATTAAACAAAAACTTGTGATTAAAAATAAATCCTATGATTCCAGTACATGTTTAAATTGATTTTAATATCTTATTAAAATATAGATTCTCGAGACGAGTTACTATTGTTATCTAACTCGTTTTTTACAGTTTTTAATTTTTCAATCCTCATATATAAAATCGAGAAATGTATTAGAAGTCAGGAATCAAACCCAAAGACTACGAGTTTAACCATTCTCAGATGAAGCCACACATTATTTTAAATTGATTTTAATACATTAATTTTATTAAATTAATTTTATTACCAACCTGTTTTCTTCCTTTAAACAATCCAAATGATAATCATTGCAGCTGTATTCCTTGTAACCACGTAAAGTAAGTGAATTTGCACATACTACTGAGAAATCCTGATATTTTGGTTCAACTACATGTAAAGTCGGACGTTGATTCTTTCCATCTTCATCCGGCTCTTTTAGACATCCCAATAATATTAATTGATTCTTCAATGGTGCTATACCGGATATATAAAAATCTACTTGAAATGTTGACACTGAAAAATGAAACATAATAATATAATTATTTTGTATAATAATTCTGAATATTCTAAGCATTTACTTTATAGAGTTGTTATAATCCAAATTGAATCATAAGAATTAACTCTAAAAATAAATTTAGATATAGGTGAATAAAAAAGTATTACTTGAATAATTGCCGCGAATGCAAACAAACTCAAATTTATGTCAACGAATATATTCTATTTCTTTTCGACATATCAAAGGAAAACCATTCACGATATACATTATATTCATCATAAGTGTTTTGTTTATAATTATTCGTTCTTGCTACATATATTGGTCTCGATTCATCCTAATATTTCCATATTGAAAAATATTCAAGAAAAATAAGTATATTTTACTGATTACCTGGATCCACCACAAATTCAGGTAAATCTCGATTAACCATTTCTTGCATAGTACGTTTTCTAATGTGACAGATACGCACAATGTCTACCCATCCAATCAATAGTGTCTTGTCGTCCGACCACTGCAAATTGCACCGGTAATGTTCTGGTGATGTCCTGCATAAAATAATATATAAAGTCACATATGAAATACATATAAAATGTTAAAAAATTTTCAATTTAAAGTGAATTAACTTTGAGTAATTTATAACAATTATTTTAAGAAAGTGATAAGCAATTCCTATAAAGTTTCGTTCCATTCACAGTGCTCTTATTGTTAGTATTAAAACTTATTTAAGCTTGCAATATGTACAATATTGTACATGCAATTTTCAATGCGCTTACTCTGCAGTTCGGGACCACTTGATGAGTCCCAATGAACATCTAGCATCGAGATCATAGACTCTCACGCCAGTGTCAGAAGCCCACGCGACAAAATGACCAGACCATGCAACTGATCTGACTCCACCCTCTGCTTCACAAAGCACTGTTGGCTTCATCCTGGCCAAAAAAGTCTTCTCGTAAAGTACTAGCTTGTCATCACCTATTTGCAAACAATTATTAATTAAAGCTAAAATCAACACTTCAAAAATTAATTTTGTAAGCTCTAATAAAAGATAATATTATATATGCTTAAAATTAAGATACTAACCTGTAATAAATCTTCTGCCATTGCCACTCTTATAATTTGGGTCAATCGCTATACTCTTGACTAGCCTGCCCATGCTCATATTATGATTGTTTTCTGTACTGTATAGTCCATAAATGATAACCTTTCCATCATCACTACAAGAGGCAATAAAGTCTCCATTATAGTCTATAGATATCTGATTGACTGCTACTGTGTGTGCCTGTAGCATTTTAGATTTTATATTGTTTCCCTGATGGTCTAGAAGGTGGATCATTCCCCAATGGGATCCCAGACAAAGAAACTAGAAAAAATAAATTAAATTTATAAAGAGAAAAAATTTTATATTCCTACTTTCATTTATATGAAGTTAAAACAATTTAATTAATTTTAAAATAAAAATTTTACCATTATTTGTATAATAATTTATTAATAATATTAAATTATTTATTAATAATAAATAATTTAGATCATTCTTACCTTTGGATGTACAGCAATGCAGCTAGCTGCATCATTCTGCAGAATGTGTTCCAAATCATTTCGTATCCTGACATACTTTAATCTAGGTTCTATCTCATCCATTTCTGAAGAATCCGAATCTTCTTGATTATTTTGTTCATCCTATAATTGTACATTCCATTAAAGAGAGAAACTATCAATTATTCTACAATTATCAGTCTACTTATACTTTAATTATTATTTATGATAGAAAAAAAGGTGAGTAATATAATTTTAAAATTCTAAGAAATTATTGAAAAGTAAAAAAATAATTTTAGCAATGAATAATAAAGAAATTCGCCACTTGAGGTAATTTTAAAAAAGATTACATATATATGTATATATATGTACATATATATATATATATATATTGTATTACACTACAT
>NW_012028160.1:10846-12299 GCF_000956235.1 Wasmannia auropunctata
TGTAATGTCCCACAATATTCTTTTTGTTTCTACTAAGTCTATTAATAATTGCTCGGCCTCATTAGACCATATATTCATTTTGGGAGGCATTGCAAATAATCACAGCTACGTACACACCTACTACGTACACTACGTAACCTGTCGAGAATATAAATAATATATTGGGTACGGTTGTAACCGCAAGGTTAAAAAATAGACTCGTGTCTAAATCATAACCTGTAACCCAACCGACGAACTGGTTCGCTCTGATTGGTTGATTTCCAACACTCAACCGCATCCGGCATCAGAGCCCGCAACCTGTAGTGTGATTACGCCTTAAGGGAACGGAGAACAAAGTCGCGCTACTCGCGCTTCTCTGATAATCTAGGGCTCTAGTTATGCTGCGCCACTGTGGTACCACTGGCTTCGCATGCGCGCGCAGTTTCTACTTTAGACGAGGGACTAGCACTGGCCATTGAACACACGTTTCAGCACTTCAGCAGTCTTCTCTTAATAGACCGACTATGATCCTGAGTGCTGTATCGAAGGCAGCCGCTGGCGCCTTGAGAGTTGCTAAACCTTCACTCCTGCAAAATGAATTGACGAAAGTGTCGAGCGTCCTCGCTATTAACAGTGAGTACATATTTTGTAAATTAATATCGGAGGTAATCGGCGATTGTACTGACATGATACTGTTTGACGTATTTTGCTGATTGGCTCCATTCCTCGTTCGAATGACAATATTCCACGAGAAATCGCATAATTCAGAATTCTTAACAACTCCAATTCATGACAACCGACACATTCTAAATTTCATACAGATTATTCGAACGAAAATTGTTCATTGATTATATAATCGGCGGTCGATTGATGTGGGTTCCACTTGCCAATATGGCGACCTAAAGTCACGTTCGTCTACTCGGTCGTATTTAATTCTATGAATGAATAAATGTTTGGTGCGATTACAAACGATGAAATTAAGTTGTTTCTCGATGCTGAAAATCAACGAAAATCATTTCGTCGCGTGGAACGTTTATTCTTACAATTCGTTTGACAATGAATTCGGAGCGGCTGTCGATTGCTTTTCTTTCGATATTTTCAAATATTCTATTCGAATATTTTGAAGAGTACGTGATTCGAAATATAACACAATTTAAAAAGTTTTGGACAGATTATAGAATAGTTTTGGTAGTTATACGTGCGAGTATATTTTTATGTTATGTAATATGTCGAGTTTGCTTGACTCAATGTTTGCAATGATTTGAGAGTATCTTGAAATTAGCTTCTTTCAGAAGAGAAAAACATTTAATCTATCGATTTATGAAAAGAGATAGATCTATGCATCTAAATAGAGTTAAATCTTAGAACATATATTACTGGAAGGAGAATAAAGTGCTGAACGTGAAGCCAACATCTGTGCGAGAGAGAAAGGTATAGATTCCCAATTGTCTGTAATGCGCATGTGCCATTCAGC
>NW_012028160.1:14698-20643 GCF_000956235.1 Wasmannia auropunctata
AAAAATATGTATTTCTTGTTCAACTATGTTAATATATGTTGTGTTCGGGAAGTGTACTATCAGCGCTATTGTATTTTTATACATATAATACGTAAAAGAAACCAATTTATGCAAAAAGAAACGTTAACAATAGTTTTATACAAAAAGACAAGTGAATCACTTATTTATCAAAATAAAAATATTTTGTTTCTGACAGAATTAATTTTTCCTCTTATATTGTGATTAAATATTTTTAAATTCTTTATTAATACATCTTCAATATCTAATATTTAAATATATATTATATATGCATTTTTTTTTAGGTATCTGCTTTGTTGGGTCGTATTCCATCTGCCGTGGGTTATCAGCCTACGTTGGCTACTGATATGGGTACTATGCAAGAACGTATTACCACGACGAAAAAGGGATCCATCACCTCTGTTCAAGCCATTTATGTACCTGCTGATGACTTGACAGATCCCGCTCCTGCTACCACCTTTGCTCACTTGGACGCTACAACTGTATTGTCACGCGCCATTGCTGAATTAGGTACAATTTTTCTTGGTGAATTTTGATCATTTGCGTTATACTTTGGATTAATGCATATTAAATGCTGCTATATATGAAATATCTAAATGTAAATTGCATAATGTTATCTTGAACGTCAATCAACTTTAATAAGGAAATAATACATGCAATTGTTAAATCATATTGGATATTTAATCATTTGAGATATTTATGTTTTTACATTCAACTTTGTTAATTTTATGTATAGCAGCTTTTAGTATCAATCTAACGTCATGCAAGTAACTGAATTCACTATCTGAGAATTATATCTATTGTGTCACGATGTAATCTTTCAAGCATGTATTTATTGGTAATATAGGTATTTATCCGGCTGTCGATCCTCTCGACTCCACATCTCGTATTATGGATCCTAATATTATCGGCATGGAACATTATAATATCGCCCGTGGCGTACAGAAGATCCTCCAAGATTATAAGTCACTACAGGATATTATTGCAATTTTGGGTATGGACGAATTATCAGAGGAAGACAAGTTGACAGTCGCACGTGCGCGTAAAATCCAAAGGTTCTTGTCCCAGCCATTCCAGGTGAGAGAAAATATACACTACACATGTAAATTTGATGTAATCCTTTAAAAATCGTCATAAAACGTAAAATATTAGTGTTACTTTTATAAATTATCTTGTCGTTTTTCTTATTATTTGGATTTTTATTCTTTACGTAGGCTACAGTATTATTTATCAAATTTTTTTGGATTTGTTTTGTACTCCTGGTTTTTGTTTTTCTTTACAGTAGAATATTTTCTTAAATGTTTTATATGTGATAGGACCGAAAATCAAAGTCGAGTGTTTTGTTTAGGCTGTATTCCGATATACGCTGCCAATACTGAAAATCTATATTTCACGTCACGTATATTATAGATTTTCAGTACTGGTTAATATACACGAAACACGGCTTTAATAAGCCAAACACTGCTTTATCACTAAATTCAGTACTTTATTTCATTATGTAATATGCATTATAAGTCGACTGTTATTTTAGGTTGCCGAGGTATTCACCGGTCACGCTGGTAAACTAGTACCATTACAAGAAACCATCAAAGGATTCCAAAAGATTTTGGTTGGAGAATTAGATCACTTACCGGAAGTAGCATTTTACATGGTCGGTCCGATTGAGGAAGTAGTAGCAAAAGCAGAATCGTTGGCCAAACAATAAATTAATTTACAGTCAATCGTAAAAGCGTTGTAAAAATTTTATTTGATCATTTGTTCGTGAAAACAACCTTTCAACAAAAATTGAATTTTTTCTTATTTAATTTTTATCATAATATCACAGTTCCTTAAATCTAAATTGAGCAAGTACTAAAAGTGTTCAAATGAAAAAATATAAAAGAAAAGCGGAAAAACATAAACATTGAGTTTTTTTCGAAACAATATGAAATATTACTGTAATATTATTAAAGTTTATCGTACAAACTGAAAAGGTTGCTTTACGCTTTACCTTCTTTTGGTTACATGAACGCTCATTAAAAATACATGGAAATCGGACATGAATGTGTTCAATCAGAATATACATTAACATACTGCTACTTTTAGACTTTCTTCATAGATCTAATCAATATGGATCATGTTATTACCAATTAACATATACCGCAGAATCACGATGTATATGTTAGATATTAATAAAAGTTTTACAAAAATACAAAATGTTCATTATATGTATACGTAATATCATTATATATCTCGTTTTAATAATTTTCAATTAAAGTTATGAAAAAAATGATTAATACAATATATTGAAAATGTAATATAATACCATAAATTGAAATTATAATAAGAATATACTTTTTTTTTTGTATTAATAAGAAAGTGTATTAATATAATTATTTTCCTTCGTCAAAATCTATCATTGGTCTCTCCAATCTGTATGCATTTTTTAAAATCTAAAAAAGACATATTTATCATTTTAATTTCCAATAGTTTTTTCTACAATTATAATATGCCTAATCTTCAATTTAATCGAATAAATTACAATTATAGTCACAAAATATACTATATGTAACAAAAAATTCATAAAATAGCTTTTATATGCATGAAACTAAAAATAGCAAAAAATTTTATCCGTTAAAATTGAAATCTAATTTAAGATCTATTAAATAGAGAATCTTAAGGATTTAACTTACTGTCCATTGTTTCATGTTTAATGATGTAACATTCTGAATACCCATTCTGTTGCCAGATTGTTTCTCTTGTGAATTTACTTCCTTGCGACATGGTTCCACAACAAGGCTTCTATGATCTGAGATAAAAATAATCATCAAATTTGGATAATAAATAAGAAGAGTAAATTATTTACTTGAAAAGATAGAGACCTTTTTTTAATTTCACTACCCCATCTTTTACAAGGAATGATATGTATAACATATTTCTAATAGTTTTTCCGAAATCATGGGGATGCAGAATTAGTTCAAAAAAATCGACAGGTTTCCCTGCTTCCTTGCAATAACATGTGATTAACTTTTTAATCTTCCTTACAGTACGTTCTACACTGTCTTCATCTTTTGTATTTGCTTGTGACACTACTTTATCAGGTACTGTCATTGTAGCTTGCGATGCCATTCTTTGTTCAGGTTTTTTTCTAACTATTGTCTTCTTCTCTAAAGGATCCAATGTACCTGAAATAATAAAAATTATAAGAAATTTTATTTTGAAAAATTCTCAAATATGGATAGGTATGGATTAAAAATTACATGATAGTACGCTTCCAAAAAATATTTACAAAGAAAAAAAATTATATGTGTATATCTACAAAATAAATATTTACAATATATTCTTTTTTGTTTCTAATGTCAATAATTATAAACATACCTAATAATGTGCTGCTATTGGCAACCCTTTTAAACAATTTTGTCACCCGTCTTTCTAAAAGTGACCAATTTGGAGATTGTGATTCTTCTGATGTTACTTGCAAATTTTTTATCTAAATAAAACGTAGATATTTTAATAATAGCTATATGATGAGACATAAAAATAATAAAATAAGGCTGTTCAAAAATAGCAACATACAATATTTTATGAGCAGTTTTAATATTATGTAATATTTAGATGTAGGTATATGGTATATAGACATAGGATATAGAAATATACTATATAGGTATGTGAATTATAATTTTCAGCAAATTACCAATTTTTGTGAAAAGTCTATATGATCATAATCACGCATTCTTTTCGTCAATGAGATAGTACAGGTTTTTAAAACTTTGGAAGATGACATCATCATTTGTGAATCAATAAGCACCTCCTGTTGATTAGATACTGAAATACAGATTAATAAAACGTACACTTAAAAAAATGTTCTTTATTGAATTGCAATATTATGTTCCAATGGCCGCGTTTATCTTAAATCAGAGTGTTAGTTTAGTGAGCACTTTATATAATTTGATTATAAATCTAGAGGAAATCTCTCTAGTGAAAACTCCCAACGTTTGCAAAATAAACAATCTACTAAATGCTGTCAATGATTTAATATATAAATGTACATAACTTGCATTATGCATTAAACACGCACGCAATCTTCTTTCATCGTAGGTGCTTGAAACATGATTTTCTTTGATATAAACGAAAGATTTAAAAAGAATATGTAAAGCTTGCGCTAGTGTAAAATATTATTTAAAGTAAGACTAAATTTTAGAAGAGTAGAAAGAATTAATAAATGTTTAAATGTAAATGCATAACAGTTTAAACATTTAATAAAGTAAAAAAGTATTTATATATAAATATTGTACATAGTTTATTTCGTATATGTAAAATACGAAAATAATATGTACATAAAAAATAATTAAAGCTTTTTATACCTTTTTCTTGTATACTTGTTTCATAATTGACATGGTCAACTTCGTTTATGGCCTCATCCAATTTATTTATTGTAGAATCATTGATCACTTCCTCTGTAAATTATTTATTTGATTGATTGTATTAGATATAAAACAAATGTTCTATATCTATTGCATTGTTTTATATCTATTGCATTAGATATAAAACAAAAAAAAATAATTTTTTACCTAAAACCCGTGTCTGCTGCAAGGCACGCTTCAGGCAACTTTTACGTTCTCTGGGAGATCTCGTATTAGTAGAATTTAAAGAATCTGCTGAATTTCTGTTCTTAAACATTTTGATAAAATGTTTAGAGTCCCTGTTACTTCGACAACTTCTTCCAACAAGAGATAAAAGCACCCTGTTCTGTGAATAAAAATGAAAGTATACTTTAAACAATTGTATAATTACAAAGATTAATATAGCTTTCTTAATATTAACATTTTTAATAATGAAATTAATTTTTATTATTAATAACTCAATAGTGCCTTTTCGAGTTCACACGGATGTCGGTGTGTAACAATTTTTAATGTTACAATATCATGGCTTGACATTGTAACATTTGTAACATTAAAAATTACACACCAACATCTGTATCGGCTCGCAAAGGCACTATTGAGTTATTTATGATTTATTCATTATACGAGTCTCAATTTCTTCAAGTTAAATTTTTTTTATATTATTGTTTTTCTTACATATATGTGGTTACTACACACATATACACACATATAACTTTAAGAGAAACAAGAGTCTTTCACGATTTGAATGTATATACATACTCATATAAATTTAGGAGAAAGCACATAAAAAATGCACAAGATAAACATGTAAGCGACTATATATTACTTTACATCTAAAAATTTTTTACTCGTTTATCTCTCACTAACAAGCTGGAGTATTTCTTTCTTTCGTCTATAAATTGGCGCTTCGATACATAATTTCTTCAAATTAAATTTTTTATATTATCGTTTTTCTTACATATATGCGGTTATTACACACATATACACATAATTTTAAGAGAAACAAAAGTATAGTCTTCCACAACTTGAATGTATATACTCATAAATTTAGGAGAAATCCCATAAAAAATGTACAAGATAAACGTATAAGTGACTATATATTACTTTTATATTTAAAAACTTTCTTCTCGTTTATCTCTCACTAACAAACTGGAGCTGGAGGCTAGAGTGTTTCTTTCTTTCGTCTGTAAATTGGCGCTTCGATACATAACCTCTGAATATAAAGGTGTGAGTGTGCATAAAATACTTAAAGGCGGTATTCATAGCCCGGGCATTTTAAGGTCCATCTACAATGAGAGTAGTAAACCGTAAGCCGTAAGAAATTGAACAATCACAGTGGAATATAAGAAAAATAATCAACTGTGATTGGTCAATTCTTACGATTTACGGCTTACGATCTGACATACGACGTATTGTAGACAGCTCCTTAAGCCGGTTCTACATTAGTTGCAAGCCGATCGCAAGCTTGTGCGACAGCCAATCTGAAGCTTGCATTTTGAAATCAATGCTTCGGATTGGCTGTCGCACAAGCTTGCGATCGGCTTG
>NW_012028160.1:20849-24894 GCF_000956235.1 Wasmannia auropunctata
TTATTTCTCTCATTGTAGATGGACCTTTAACCTAATCGATGCGTCGCGCAAGAAGTCGCGCGACAAATGATGCAATAAAATGGGATATTTTGGTCGATTAATCGTGACGCGACGGACGACGCGACGCGTGACGCGCTCAGTGGGAACGCATCCTTAATCTCAATCTTAATTTCAATCTTAATCTCAATCTCCAAATGCGTAGTCTGATACCGACTTAAGGCTTACAACACCTATTGTGTTTCGGGACTTAGAACGTACCACGAATTCTTTATTATCATTGGTAATTTCTGTTGGACGCCCCACAACTGCTACACAAGTTTGCACGACAGCGACGTGTTATGACAATTGTGGAACCACTCTAGACCGAGCTTCGTTCAAGGTTATCGAAGATAATCGTAAAAGGACCACGAGTATATCGCAGATATACATCGTATACACGTAGACTGCGAATCTTTGGCGCAGCCCGGTAAGACAGTTGACGACGGTATTCGTGTCTCTTGCGACATTTTCGAGCGTCTCACGCTACAATTCCGAGCTGCGATGCCGCGAGGTGAGTGACAACCCTTTCGCAAGTGCTCATTTCTGAACTTGTCTTTCCCCGGTTTTTCTTAAGATTTATCCCACGTCCCACTGTTTTCTTGACAAAAGAGAAATTTTTGTACTCTTTATTGGACGCTATCCACTTAGTGACACAAGTGGAACATTAAACGTCATTCTATCCTTCTTAGCATTTAGTGAGTAACAAAGATGAAATGACACTTGTGTCAGCTTGTGTGTCACTAAATGGAAAGCACCCATCGATTACCGATCGCTCTGTTTGTCACGCAGGAAAATTCGTGAATCATAAAGGCAGGAACAGGCACTTTACGAATCCAGAGGAGTTGGAGGAGCAACGGCGCCAAGAAGAGAAAAAGCAACAGTGGAGAGTTAGTATTTTTAGGTTAACTAACACGAGTGGCGAGGCTATTTAGGCTGCGTTCCATTTGGCGCTTACAGCTGATTACAGCGCTCACAAAATCATTTCATCCTTGTTGTTTATCAAATATTAAACAAAGACAAATGATGTTTATAAGCGCTGTAAGCACCAAAAGGAACGCAGCCTTAGTTCAGATACCGTATTTAGACGCGTGAACCCTTGCCGCTCAAGGCTGCGTTCAGAAACTTCGCCTAGATGCATCTAGATATCATTTTATCCTTGTTTAACATTCAGTAAATAACAAGGATAACATGATATATATCATGAATTCTTGAACGCAGCCTAGAATTCAACCTCTCGGCAACTAATTTTTAAAAATAAGAAAAACCAAGTGTTTGACAACTATGTTATAAAGTTAGATTATATAAATAATGTTATAAATGTTATTACGCCTAGATCTGTTTTCTTTAGAGCTAAATTAGTATACACTCAAAATGAAACAAAAGATATATACCTATTTAAAGTTTGACAAAAACAAGGTTTTAGTGCAGCAATAGAGAACAGATCTTCCTTCTCGTTGAACGAAAGAAGTAGGATATTTACAAAGACATAAATATATTTATTTAATTTCAATTTAATGTTTGTTATAGCATATACAATACGTATTATATTTTGTACATATATTTTATTCCTAAATTAAATTGATATCCTATTTATTTATAACTAATGTCAAATATTTAATATTTATGCCTTTGCAAATATTTTATTTCTTTCGTTCTATGAGAAGGAAGCTCTGTTCTTTATTGTTGCATTAAAATCTTATTGCCTTTGTCAAACTTTAAATATGTAGGTATCTGTTTTATTTTAAGTATGAGTGTATACTAATTTAGCTCTAAAGAAAATAGACCTAAGCATAATATTTGTGACATTATTTACATAAATTAACTTTATAACATATAGAAGTGTAAAGAGTACTAACAAGGAAAGGCTTCCAAGTGTAAATGTCGTAATAATGTTAAACCTGTACAGATCTGTTACATGGGAAACAAAAAAGTAAAATTTATTATTTATAAGTCCCACTTCTATAAGATAAGCAAAAACAAATATCAAGTATACTTAAATTTTTAGTATATGTATCATTAGTTACTTTGATCATGTTACTTTGTCAAGTTTTGTTTTTTAGCAAAATATAATTTAATTTTTCCAGTTATACTGCCATTTTGGAGAATTTTGAAATTTATAAATTAGATAAAAACGACTAAACTACTATAATATGGCAAACATACATTTAAAAGGTTGCGTTTCAATATATACTGAAAAATGAAAATGTTTCATGTCACATATTATAGATTTTCAGTGACATTGACGGTGTATTGGATTGGAGAAAACATAGGAAAAAATTACTAATAAAGTACTTATAATTAAATATAGTACAGTAAGCCTATTGGGAGCTAACTAACACGGATATTGGTGTGTATTAATTTTTATAATATCCAGCCAACACGCGAACTGCGCGCCGCATATTTGTTGGACTTGAAAACACAGTTTATTACTTATAATTAAAAAATAATAAAATTGTTATATATATAAATCATCTGATCTAATACATTGAATTTGAGAAAATTAAAATACAAGCATTTAATCAAATTTTGTTTAACAAATTATAGCAAATACTGTGAAAACTGAAAAAAAATAAATAATTTTTTTATTTATTATTTTAATTTAGCATTATTATGAGATTTATACTTGAGAGTTTTCCCTTGTAAGTAAATTTAGTTTTATTTTTAGGAGAAAATAAGCTATATTATAATGCTACGTTGATTTTATGCTGATGAAAGCTAAGCTAATTTAAAGTTTATCTTACAGAAAAATAAAGGACAGGAAAGTTCCAGTGAGGAAGAAGACGATGAGGAGCCTAAAACAAGTGGAATCAATAGGTCAAAGAATAGTGCCACAGATAGTGATAGTGAGTCAGAATCGGAATCGGAAACAGAGGTATATATACATGTGCATACATGAGATTAAAAAATATCGTTCGTCTACACTGCAGTTATATAAATAAAATGTTCTAATCTTTCATTGATTATTCTGTTCTTGTAGGGAAAGGCAAAAGGTGTAGAGAATTTAATTCAAGTAGAAAATCCAAACAGGGTACAAAAGAAAACGAAAAAATTGTCCCAATTGAATCAGTCGTTAGAGGCGAAACCTGAACTATCTCGAAGAGAGCGGTATGTATGCGATTACTTTGATCATAATCATAATTTTTTTTATATTGTATTTTGAAGATTATCTCTCAGATTATATCTTGTATATATTATTTGTCTCATCCTCGTCGTTAAAAATGTGACTTTCAGGGAACAATTGGAAAAACAAAGAGCCTACGCGAATTATCAAAAATTACATGCGGCCGGTAAAACGGATGAAGCTCGAGCGGATCTAGCGCGATTAGCGATAATTAAGCAGCAACGGGAAGAGGCGGCAAAGCGACGGGAGGAAGAGAAAAAGCAAAAGGAGATGGCGCAACAGAAGAAGACCGAGCTGACGCAAAAGGCGCTCGGGAAAAAGTCCTAGAACGTTCTGATTAGTTGCATGACTAATTGATCATCACAATATTATTTCGGAGATAAAATCCCGATTTTCAAATCTCGAAATTTGGTAAACCGATCCATATGTTTGCTATACACGTTTTATGATATGTTAATGTCATTGTTTATATAAATACAATGAATTAAATGCAATCTTTATAAGTGTCTGTTAGTTTTATTAATAACCTAAGTAAATGTATATATTTGAGTTTTTAAATATCAAGATTTTCACAATGAAGTAAATAATGTGTGATATAAGTACATGATAAATTTTACTCTACACTCTTGTATAACTTTACTTGATTGAAACTTGATTGGACTTCTACAACAGGTTTATTACCTATTAAGTGTATCCAGCTTGCTTTATATAGAAGCTACTTCATGAATGCTCAGTAAGCAACATATACTACATGTACAGTGCCCGCCAAAAGTTCCGGGCCACCTAAATAACTTTTGAATGGTTAGTAATATAGGATTGAAATTTATAGGGATACAATGGGACCACAAAGTCTATTATTGAACCACAAAAACACCCTTCTCCACA
>NW_012028160.1:26315-30325 GCF_000956235.1 Wasmannia auropunctata
TGTGTGTGTGTGTGTGTGCGCGTTCCAGTATTATTATATTTCAGTGGTTTGGAGTCATGAAATACGGCGGAAGTGACGAACCGCGGGGTTATCTCAAATGTTTAAATAATAACTCTGCAAAAAAAATTGTAGAGAGTTCGACGACCCCACGTTTTTCTCGTCTCGGAAAGCTCTTTCGAACGAGCCTTCACTCGACCCCACATTCCATTTAAAATTTTTTGACCCCCTCCTTCCCCCGCCCCCCGGAGGTGCGGAGAAGGATGTTTTTGTGATTAAATAATAGACTTTGTGATCCCATTGTATCCCTATAAATTTCAATCCTATATTACAAACCATTCAAAAGTAATTTAGGTGGCCCGGAACTTTTGCGATACTGCCATAAGCCGGTCTTCTCTGATAATCTAGGACTCTACAGTAACTAAAGGTTGGATGTTGGAACGCACCCCAGCGTGTTTCACTAGACTTTTCAGTGCGCACGCCGCACGGAAGGCGGTGCGCGCTGTTTTACTGGAAGGCTGTTTTGTATCGGCTTGCCGGAAAGTGTTAACGAGAAGGTTAATTTTCTTACCATATTGATAGGTTAAACGCTCTAAAATAAATAGAAACTGACTTCTACAAACATGTTTGTAAACTTATCTGATTATCTAATGTTAATCTCTTGCACAATGTCGTAAGCACTATAAAAAAATATCTTAGAGGAACTACGAAAACGAGTTCTACTCATAATATTTTAGGTTATCTCATATTGATCTGTATTGATCATATTGTTTTTTATGAAATTTCATATATTTATATTTATTCCTCCTTAATGTAAAAAAGAAAATATTATTTTTATTAGGAGTGAAATTTGATAAAAGTAGAAAACGAAATAAATTTTGTGAAAGCATTTTCTAAATCTATATGTGTTTATATAGCATACATTTTTAACATCTTTATTGTAGAATACGTTGAATTATTATATCATATCTTATTTTTGTAAATAAAATTAAAGAAATTTTAATTTTGATTAAATGATCTTAATAGAAAATTTATTTTATGAGGCTAAGATATATATATTACAGCCTTGGCCATAAGTACCCTCAATTTATTACATTTTCTTGGAAAAGTGAAAAGACAGTGATAAGAGCTAAACGAGGATTAACAAAATATCAAAATTGTTATAAAAGTAAATATTATTTTCCAATAAAATTTTTTAAAATTTATTTTTGTTAGATATAGACCGTTTGTTAGATATCTACATCAATTTGTAGAGCTGTTTTATACTTACGACCAAGGCTGTATAATAGTATAAATAGTTTAAATTATTATGATATAATAATTTATTTAGGTAATTAAAGAACAGTTTACTGCGCATAGAAAGGAGAGCAACAATGGCTTTGACATGGATGGATAAATACAAGCTCATTACTAGAAATCTAGCAGAATGGTTGGGAGATGAAAAACTTAAAAGTATTCTAAAGGAACGTGATCTGAAGCTGTATTGGGGTACAGCTACAACAGGAAAGCCCCATATAGGCTATTTTGCCCCTATGTCCAAGATAGCTGATTTCTTACGAGCTAAATCCGAGGTGACGATCCTCTTTGCAGATCTCCATGCATATTTAGATAATATGAAAGCCCCTTGGGAGCTTCTAGAGCTTCGTACTCAATATTACGAAGCTGTAATCAAAGCCATGTTAAAGTCTATTGATGTACCATTGGACAAATTAAAATTTATTAAAGGCACAGACTATCAATTGTCCAAGTAGGTATTAATTTAAGTTTTTTGTATCTTAGGATTTTGGATTAAATATTTCTTCAGTTTAATCTGATATTCCAGATGGGGCATTTTAATCGCTCCAGGTGGATATCTCAGAAACTAAGAGATACACAAAAAAGTTATATAAAAGTTGTTTGACTTCAAGGGGGACATAAAGTGGTAACATTGACTTGACCTTGGATGGCGTTGTCAAAGTCAGGGAAAGGTCACTTTAAATTTTCTAAATGGGACCCCTCATTTTTTATTGCATATTCTTGTAGCTCATCTGGAGAGCTTTTCAAAATACATAAATAAAATATTTTTTGAGTAAGTAAATCTTGAATTATGAAGTTTGAAAGTTGCAGTATTGTCGGCATTATCATTATCCAAGGTGTTCGGACACTGGCTAAAACCTTTTAAGTTGTTCAGGATCATAATCTTGATAGAACATGTGAAGGTCATGACCATTGGAAATTGATTCTTTTTTTTTTCAAAAAATAAAAATTTTCAAAAATGAAAATAAAAGCAATAACCTTTAATGGCCTTGATCTTGACATGTGTTGTCAAGGTGATACCCTGAACAGCATTCAAAAGGTTTTAGCCAGCGTTCGGATATCTTGGATAATGCTAATGCTGATGGTACTGCAATTTTTAAGCTTCATAACTAAAGATTTACTTAATAAAAAAATATTTTATTTATGTGTTTGGAAAGATCTCGAGATAAGTGACAAGAATATGCAATAAAAAATAGGGGGTTCCATCTAAAAAATTTGAAATGACCTTTCCCTGATCTTGACAGCGCCATCCAAGGTCAAACCAATGATACCACTAAATAAGTCCCCCTTGAAGTCAAACACATAAGTCCCCCTTGAAGTCAAACAATTTTTATATAAAATTTTTTCTTGTATCTCTTTTAGTTTCTGAGATATCCGCCTGGGGCGATTAAAATGCCCACCCGATATATTGTATTTATTAATGTAATATTACAATTAAAATCTTTTTTCAAGGGAATACACATTAGACGTATATCGTCTAAGCTCGTTGGTGACAGAGCATGATGCGAAGAAAGCAGGTGCCGAAGTTGTTAAGCAAGTCTCTAATTCACTGTTATCAGGTCTTCTCTATCCAGGTCTGCAAGCTCTTGATGAACATCACTTAAAGGTTGACGCACAATTTGGTGGCGTCGATCAAAGAAAAATCTTCACCTTTTCAGAGAAATATCTACCAATGCTAGGTTATGAAAAACATATTCATCTGATGAATCCGATGAGTCAGTATTGAGTGTAAAAATGAATCTTTTGCATATTATTGCACTTCTGCATCTTATTAAATATAAACTTTTTTATGTTTGCCTTTTATTCAGTTCCTGGCTTGGCTGGTGCTAAAATGTCTTCATCTGAGGAAGATTCCAAGATTGATTTATTGGACAATCCTGTGGCAGTAAAGAAGAAGCTGAAGAAAGCGTTTTGTGAGCCAGGAAATATTGTAGATAATGGAATTTTAGCGTTTTCCAAACATGTTATATTTTCATTATTCAAAGATGACGAAACTTTTAACGTATCGAGAGCTGCAGAATTTGGTATGCGATTTATACACGCGAATTTATAGGAGACAGAAATATATTGTAATAAATTTTGTCGCATCTTCATGATTTTAGGCGGTGATGTATCTTTTTCCAAGTATGAAGATTTAGAAGCTGCCTTTGCGAACCAAGAAATACATCCTGGTGATTTGAAAAATGCCGTAGAAATATACATCAACAGACTTCTTGATCCAATAAGAAAAGAATTTGAAGCAAACTCAAAACTGAAATCGCTCGCGAGCAAAGCATATCCTCCTCCTCAGAAACAAAGTAATTTTCTTAAAGTTTTTTGTATTTAGCCAAGTATATTTAACGATAGAATTTTATCATTTGTTACCATTGAGAATTATATGAGATTAGTTTTGTATTGTAATTATGATTTTTGATCCAGAAACTGTGGAGGCAGAAATTACTCCCACAAGACTAGATATCCGAGTGGGTAAAATAGTTGAAGTGAAGAGACATCCCGATGCAGATTCGCTATACGTCGAAAAAATAGATTTAGGTGAATCAAATGGTCCACGCACTATAGTCAGCGGTTTAGTTAATTTTGTACCTTTGAATGAAATGGAAAATAGGATGGTAGTAGTTCTTGCCAATCTGAAACCAGCAAATCTCAGGGGAATTTCATCGCATGGAATGGTTCTCTGTGCCTCAGTGTGAGTGTTCCATTATATATATATATATATA
>NW_012028160.1:30345-32364 GCF_000956235.1 Wasmannia auropunctata
AAGCACAGATTACTAGAATTAGAACTCCACTCGGCATTAAGTCAAGTAAACCCTTTAGCGTTTTTCAAGTAATCTGAAGCTATCAAGCTGCTGGATCTTTTGTTACCGTAATTAGTGCGACGTGACTAATTATTAAGTCATTTAGATCCCGTTTCGTTTTCTCATTCACGAATAATACGAGTTTAAGTCTATAATGCGATTAGATTAGACGAAATCCGCGAAACTTGGCTCGGAATTGAGTCGCGCCTTATTAAGAAAGGAGGTACGAGCCGCACCACACACACACACACACACACACACATACACACACACACACACACACACAACGCATGCACGCACGTACACGCATACACATATACATACATACGTGCACCGTCATTAAAAAGAAATGATCAAGTTAACAAATGTATAAATAAATAAATTCAACAAAACCAGCAACCTTTATCAATTGCCTTTATAAAATGTTGGCTTATCGTTTAATACAAGTCTTGTAATTATTGATTTTCTAATTGCAACCGATATTCTAATATTACTTAATGATCTTGTTATTTGAACAATCTCTTATTTCTTGATACTTTTCTAATACTTTTACTTTTGAAGCTTTATCTTCTTTTTTTCGATTGGCACCTGCTTCCAATCGGGGGTAAGCCGGCCAGAATCTTGTTAGCTGAGGTACTTGCTCTCGGGGGAGAAACTGTGTGATAAGACAGGAAACTGAGTGTTAGTTTAGTCTTCATTTTACAATAAATTTTCTGGAAATATTGAACTCCCTTGACGTTTGCCCAGTAATCGAGTATACGTCCAAATTTGTATCTAGTTTGGAGCGGGGATCGTAAAAAGTTCAGAGAGGGAAACCTTGAAATTAGTTCTGCCCTCTGTTGTAGCTTTCTTCGCCAACTCATTGCTCATTGCCTAGGATGCCCTTGTGAGAGGGCACCTAAATAAAACGGACGCGGATTACGCCATTCTGCGCTGCCTCCAGTGTAGCTTTAATTAAAGGAATGAGATAATTATTTTTATATGAGCCTGCGCTCTGAAGAGCCTGCAGAATGCTCTTCGAGTCCGTGACTATGACTGCGTCGCTTACAAAGGTTTTCAAGGATATTATTACGTTGTATATGGTCCACGCCTCTGCACAAAAGACAGAGGTGTATTGCGGAAGTTTATCTATTAGTTCAAGATTTAATTGAAGGGAATAACATGCCGCTCCCCACAGTCGATAGCTCTTCAATCTTAGAACCATCGGTGTAAAAGATGATCGACATCTTTAAAGATTCACATGAATATAGTTTAAGCATGTTTTTTAGGAAAACTTTCAAGTAGAGTAGTAAAGTCTTCTTGTGGATAGAATACTTCAGGTGTTACAAGCATTGAGGTGTATGTATAACTATATACGAGGAGAATGACAGTTTTATGAAGGATTTGCTTGTAGTGAAAATTCTAATGAAAGTGTAAGATTCGCGAGAATTGTTATTTATGAAAAACAATTTTATTCAATAAAGTCTTACAATAATTTTTCACAATGCTTATTATTCACGTGTTACAAGATATGTTTTTAATGGACTCGACAAACTGCCATTGCAGTCGGAGGGTCCTCTATACTCAAAAATTAGAGGTATGAAAAATTCTAGGGCGTATCATATCGCATAGTTTGTTATAATTATATATATATTGTTAGCACGCTTGAATTTTTTGGTTCAAAGCTCCGAAAGCTAGTCAATTATTTATAATATATTCAAAAATTGAGCTGGGCATTTCCAAACTACTAAACTGCGAAAATCTTTTTTCCTATACTGTCGTACATTACAAACATTGTTTGTACGCTTGAATTTTTTGGTTTAAAGCTCCGAAAGTGCTAGGAAGGTGTATGAATTACAATGTATGGCAGTATAAGAAAAAAGATTTTCGCGGTTCAGTAGTCTGGAAATGCCCAGCTCAATTTTTGAATGTATTATAAATAATTGACTAGCTTTCGGAGCTCTGAACCAAAAAATTCAAGCTTCTGGACAATGTCTGTGA
>NW_012028160.1:34251-35670 GCF_000956235.1 Wasmannia auropunctata
GCTCTTCCGATCTTTCCATCTCAAAAGTGGAAGCAATTAATTAGCGCTAGTGTACGGGGGGTGGTCAAAACTTTTGCCGGGGTCGCGAGATCGCAGTAGTATTGAGTATTTATAACTATTGGCGTACAATAGTTACTATTAGCAGAGATGCTTCTCTCTACTATTAGCATTCCAATAGTTACTATTGGCATTTTAATAGTTTTTTTCCGTACGGGCAGGCGGCAGCCTGTTTTAAGCGCCTCACTCTGTATATATTTATTAGTTAACAAGTATAATAATAATTTTTTTAATTGTTATACTGTATACAGAGCTGAAATAAAATGATATTTATAAGTATTCATGCACATTACGCATAAATTAGAGAATTCCCTGGAAGATATTATCCTATCGATCGTTTCGTAATATAAGTACGTAAGCACGAGGTCCCGTGTTGTCATAGTGACTAGTAAATAATTTGAAATCACAATACTCAAAGGCATGGAAACATTCCTTCATCTATTGTACTGTCAATACATTTCTACTGTATTTCTAATATAAAAAGTTATTTCAGATTAAAATAATTATTTAATTTAAAAATTTACAAAAAGTTCACAGCTCTTTAATCAAGAAATTTTAAGGAATTAGTATTTTGTAATAATATTTGCACAAATTAAGATTTATTTGCATATATTTTTCCAGAAAATATATTTTAATCTCGCCGATACATCATGATGGATATGGAGATGAATGCTGAATTGGACGGTGTAAGTAACTTAAAAAGTGTATAATTAATAATTTATTGTGTTTAATTTTTTACGGTATGTTTTTATATGATTTAAGAGCTTTCAAATTTACATTGATCTTTTAAAAGTACAAGAGATTTAATATCACTCATATAACCTTTTTCTTAAATGTCATTAATTTTTATCGGATTGTAAGGGCTTAGATAAGTGATCACTTATATTGCAATCATCTATAATGGCAATAATGTTGCTTTCAGGATGAGGGAAGTGAAAGTAGTCAACCATCCTCAGAAGGAAGCTCGGCAAGCAGCACGTTTTGTACCTTGGAGAAAGATTATGCAAGGGTAAGAATTTTGCAAAAGTTAATTGTTAAGTTATTAAAAGGTATTTTTAAAATATATTGAAATTATTAAAAAGTATGAACCTATTTATATTTACTCTCAAATTTATCATGATCACTGCAGATTTAAATGATTTATTTTTAAAATTAAATTTCAGTATGTGTATAACTGCATATGTAGTTTTCTCATGCATTAATAATATTTAGCTATAATTTATTTTATTTTATTTTTTTATATTATCTATATAAATTTTTTAAAAAATTAAATATATTTTACTTACAAAGAAAGGGACCGAAGTGTACCCTTCTGATTTTAATGAGCTTTTAATATGTTATTCTAGATCGGAAGAGCACACG